>NC_072053.1:70885063-71058427 GCF_027791375.1 Indicator indicator | reverse complement strand
TTTTTTACAAGATTGTTCTTGAAATGAGTTCCGTTGTCTGACTCAATCCTCTCTGGAGTTCCGTGTCTCCACAGGATTTGTCTTTCCAGACCAAGAATGGTGTTACGTGCAGTTGCATGAGGAACTGGATAAGTTTCCAGCCATCCAGTGCTTGCCTCTACCATAGTCAGCACATACTGCTTACCAGATCGAGAACGAGGTAGAGTGATGTAGTCAATCTGCCAGGCTTCACCATACTTGTACTTGGACCATCGGTCACCGTACCACAAGGGCTTGATCCTCTTTGCCTGCTTAATAGCAGCACAAATGTCACAGTCATGGATGACTTGTGCGATAGCATCCATGGAAATGTCAATGGATCTGTCACGAGCCCATCGGGAGGTTGCATCTCTGCCTTGATGTCCTGACGAGTCATGGGCCCACCGAGCTAAGAACAGCTCACCTCGGTGTTTCCAGTCAAGATCAGGATCAGGATCAGAGTTTGTGTCCACCTGGGAAACTCTTGCAGCTAGATCTGCCTGATGGTTGTGTTGTTGTTCCTCAGTAGCTTTGCTCTTAGGAATGTGAGCATCGATGTGTCTCACTTTCACTGGGATTCTCTCAACGCGAGCAGCAATGTCTTGCCACAGATCTGCAGCCCAGATTGACTTTCCTTTCCTCTGCCAGCCATTCTTCTTCCAGTTTTTCAGCCAACCCCACAAGGCATTGGCTACCATCCATGAGTCAGTGTAGAGATAAAGCTTTGGCCATCTCTCACGTTCAGCTACGTTAAGAGCTAGCTGGACAGCTTTTACCTCTGCAAATTGACTGGATTCTCCTTCTCCATCTCTCGCTTCTGCAACTCTGCGCGTTGGACTCCACACTGCAGATTTCCATCTCCGCTTGTTCCCAACAAGACGACAGGAACCGTCTGTGAACAAAGCATATCTCTTTTCATCATCAGACAGATCACTGTAAGGAGGAGCTTCCTCAGCACGAGTTACTCTCTCCTCTGGAGGTTTTGCATAGCTTGTGCCTTCTGGCCAGTTTGTGATCACCTCCACCAAACCAGGCCTTTCGAGATTTCCCATTCGAGCTCTCTGTGTTATCAGAGCCATCCACTTAGACCAGGTAGCATCTGTTGCATGATGTGGTGAAGAACCTTTGCCCTTGAACATCCAATTCAGAACTGGCAATCTAGGAGCTAGAAGAAGTTGTGACTCAATTCCAATCACTTCAGAAGCAGCTTTCACACCTTCATAAGCAGCTAAAGTCTCTTTCTCTGTTGGAGTGTAGTTTGTCTCTGAGCCTCTGTAGCCACGACCCCAGAAACCAAGAGGACGTCCTCGTGTCTCCCCTGGAGCTCTTTGCCATAAGCACCAGGTTGGACCATTGTCACTCGCGGCCGTGTACAGAATGTTCTTAATGTCTGGACCAGTTCAGACAGGTCCCAGACCCATCGCTTGGACTACCTCTCGCTTGATCTGGTCAAAGGCTGCTTGTTGCTCAGGACCCCATTGGAAACTGTTTCTCTTTCGAGTCACATCATATAGAGGTTTCACAATCTGACTGTATCCAGGAATGTGCAGTCTCCAAAATCCCACTATGCCTAAGAAATGCAGAGTTTCTTTCTTATTGATGGGATTTGCCATGGTGGAGACTCTGTTTATCACATCCATTGGGATGTGACGGCGACCATCTTGCCACCGCACTCCCAGAAACTGGATTTCTCTGGCAGGTCCTTTCACCTTGTCTCGCTTGATAGCGAAACCAGCTTGCAAGAGAATGTCAATGATTTTATTACCTTTCTTGAAGACTTCTTCAGCAGTCTCACCCCAGACGATGATGTCATCGATGAACTGAATATGTTCTGGAGCTCCACCTTTCTCCAAAGCATCATGGACCACTGCATGGCAGATGGTTGAACTGTGAATCCACCCCTGGGGCAAACGATTGAATGTGTACTGAATGCCTCTCCAGGTGAAAGCAAACTGAGGCCTGCATTCCTCTGCTATGGGAATAGAGAAGAAAGCATTAGCAATGTCTATGGTAGCATACCATTTGGCCTGCTTGGATTCCAGCTCATATTGGAGTTCCATCATGTCTGGCACAGCTGCACTCATGGGTGGAGTTACTTCATTCAAGGCACGGAAATCAACTGTCAGACGCCACTCTCCATTCTGCTTTCGCACAGGCCAGATTGGACTGTTGAAAGGTGAATGAGTTTTGCTGATGAACTTCTGACTCTCCAACTGACGAATCAAGTTTTGAATGGGCACCAAAGAATCACGGTTGGTTCTGTATTGTCTGTGATGCACAGTTTGAGAAGCAACCGGCAGCTTTACATCCTCTATCTCATGTTGTCCCACAACTGCAGATTCATCTGAAAGCTCAGGTCTAATGGACAACTTCAATTTTCCTCCATCAATTTCTACAGTTGCTATTCCAAAAGCCCATTTGTAACCCTTAGGGTCTTTAAAACGCCCTTCTCTCAGAAAATCAATTCCCAAAATACAAGGTGCATTAGGACCTGTTACAATAGTATGTTTCTTCCACTGCTTCCCCGTTAAACTTATGTCAACCTCTATCTTAAACAACTCTTGAGATCCACCAGTGACTCCCTGAATAGTTATAGATTCTCCCCCTTGATAATTTGATGGTATTATGGTGCACTGAGCTCCTGTGTCAACCAAGGCCCGGTACTTCTGAAATTTTGAAGTGCCAGGCCACTGGATATACACATCCCAATAGATTCTGTTATCTCCATTATCCCTTACCTCCCCCTGGCAGAAGGCAGGGCACCCCTAATGGTGGGGATTACCTCCACGTGTACAGCTGGCACAACGTCCAGCATCAGAATTAGGATCACTGTTGGAGCTATCAGAGTTGTTCTGGGAAACTGAGGAAGTGACAGCTACCCTCCTGGTATTGCTACCTCGGGATCTGCCCCTCTGCAGCTCCCGTAACCTCTTGAAAAGATCAGAAGTTGGTTGACCATCCCATCTGTTCATGTTCTTACCAAACTGATCACGCAGAGTTATCCAGATACTGCCACGTGATTGCCTCTGCTGTCTGTTTTGGTTTGACCTATTCTGGAATGGCCTTCTTGGAGCACATCTGTTCCTAACAGCTGAAACTTGTATCCATCTGGAGGAAGAGGAATCAGAATCATCCCCCTTCATCATGTTGGATATGGAGGTTTTAAGTTCCTCCTTCAGCTCTTTCATGCAGTTCTTTATTTCTCCAGACAGAGTTTCAATGGCTGAAACCAAAGAAGTACGTGCGAGACTATCCTCCAATTGCCTCATTTGGTCAGTGAAATGGCCAACAGTAGGAGGCACTCCACCATAATTTCTTGCCACAATCCTGCTTGCCAGAGTAGTAACATAATTAGGAGGAGCAAGCTTAATGAGCTTTTTGGCAAGGCCTGTTCCAACAGGAATTTCATCAGGATTCAGAGTCTTATGATCTCCATACATTATTTCTCTCACAGCAAATTCTCTCAGACGCTTGATTCCCTCAGCTATTGTGGTCCAAGGCTTAGGGTTCCATGGTAAATCATCTCTGCTGGGGTACCTCAGCGAGACTGCCAGTAGGAGGCGTGCCCACAGAGAAACTTTACCAATGCACTTGCCTAGATGCCTGTCTATGCCAGTATCCTTTGAGAGCATCCCCAACTGAGAGGCCGACTTGTCGCCTACCACCAATGCTGGGGCTCCCATATCAAAACACCTGGCTAGCCAAGACAGGACTGGCTCATTATCTCCTCTGATGTAATCCTTCCTCACATGTCTAATTTCCTGTCTGGGTGCATTAGCTGACTGTATGTCATCCTCATCCTCATCATCATCATCATCCTGAGGTTGCTGTCCCCACAATCCTGTTGTAATCCTCCGTTGAATTTCCTTGAGTTCAGAGGCTCTGCCAGCAGTTGCTAATCTACCAGGGTCTACATCCTGACCTACATCTCCATCATCCATGTGGGGTCTCAAGAGGTCTACCAGAGTTTTAAGGCTAACCCTCTATTCCTCACCAGAAGGATCTTTCTTAACAGAGGGACCCTGAGTAGAAGGACCCTCATCTCCATCTGCACCATCTCCTGCAGCATCTGCATCTCCTCCTGCAGCTCCTTTACGCTTTCTGCTTACAGTGACCACCAAATTTACTGGATTGGTTTTCACATTCACAGCAGAGTTGGAAGAGCAAGTAGCCTTATGTCTTTCTTGACACAGTGCTATCAGTAGCCATATGATTATTCCAAGAAACAACAAAATTAAGATTAAGGCTAGCACAAGATATCTAGGGTACTACTGGTTCCAAAGACCCTCTGTAGTTGTAAGAGGAGTAACAAACTCAAATGTGTCTGCTAGCACATCCATAGGTGAGTTACCATAGCTTCTTAGCCCAATAAGACCACAACAGAATTCACCAACATTCAGTAACTTGTTCTTAACCCAAAGAAATGACTTATATGCCACATATCTCACAATCTTGTCTATCATGCAGGAAACAGCCCATCTGTAAACAATCACACTGATAATAGATGAAATAGAATGACTCAGAATCCAAAACAGCTTCATTTTGCTTCCTAATCTGAGCAGAAATAAATCAAACAAGCAATCGAGCCCCACGTTGGGTGCCAAAAATAAAAAGTGTGTCGGTGTGAGCTGAAATTCCATCCCCACTGACAATAACCAGGCTAGCTCAGTCTGGAAGCAAATGAAAAGCTGTATTTACAAGCAGAGTCTAAAATCTACGATGAAATGCAATGAATATGTACAAATATACAAAATTCACAACATACACAAATATATACAATCAACAGAAAAGCACAACCGATCTCCCTTTGCTTCCCCCCAAGGGGACCCTCCCAAAGGGGCCTCTCTCTCTCCCAGGAGCTTCCCCCCAGACTCCCCTGGACAGAGAAGCAGAATTTAGTTAGAGCAGAAAGTTGTTAACTTAGCTGCCAAGGTCAGTACGTGTTATCTTCAGCCAGAAGAGAAGAAGAAACAGCAGCCAGACAGCCCAGCAACTGCCCCCACTGCAGAATGCAGAGTGTGCAGAGTGCCTACTTTGTTTTGGGTAATAGTTCTTAAACATTTCTATCTATCCAATGGAAGTGTCTAGAACAATCGTTATTTTGCTTTCTTACACCCAATAGTGACTTATTTACATTCTTTCACTTTCTCTGTTCTGAACTTTGCAAGGAAAAATTAAAAAGACAGTTTCAAACCATCACAGTGTCTGACGTTCAGTGAAAGACTGCGCTGTGTCATGTTGATGTGGCTGAAAGGTACTACTATGAAGGTCTCCTTGCTCATCTATTTCAAAGAGGCTGTGATGGAGAAAGTTGGAAAATTATGTAAAATAACAGAAAAGTAATTTTACACAGAGAGATTGAAGTAAGCAAAGCTGAAAAGACCTGGTCAGATCGGAGTGGCACAGAGCATTGGACTAGGAACTTTTGGCCTCACATACATGGTAGTGCATGCAATCAGGTCGTAACAGGACAACAGCAGTGTGAGGTACAGAAGAGTGATGATTTAGCCCCCATTTTCCCTGCCCCAGGTACAGGAACCTCATCTTTATTTCCACTCCCAGATATCTTTTTTTTTTTTTTTTTTTTTTTTTTTGTGAAGGCAAGAAGGAACTAGACTCTCACAGTTCCTCCACAGCAAATATCAATAGTATGTGACTCTGGCTTGTACCTGCTAGTACAGTTGCTGATCACAATGCCAATGCAAGTGACACAAACAATTGCATATGAGATAGATGTCTTTTCCATTTCTGTTGCTACCTATAAAGAAAGATTTGAAGTGTTTTTGTAACTAGGAGCTCTATGAAGTCTTCACTCTTCTCAGATACACACAGATCAAACATCCATCTTGAACTGGATTTGTTATCTCCAGGCTACCCTGTGAAACGTTCTCTATCTAGCTATTTATGCCATCTGACTGTGCAACTCAGTGGGGCTTTTTCATTCTTTTTATACACTGGTAGCACAAGTTTCTCTTGTTTGATAAGAGTAAATATATTCCATAAAATGAAACCACATGGTAGATTTCTAGAGCTCTCAGAAAAGATCACAGGCCTACTTTAATAACAATGATTGCCTAGAACTCTGAAAAGAAAGTAATTAAAAAAAAAATACCATACATATCTGAATCGACAGTAAAAATATGCTGCCTTTAACTACAAGATGTTTTTTACATGCAACAGAAATACTAACTTTGAGGCAAAGTTATGTGGCTTTGAAAATGCTTTACCTGAGCACACTGTTAGTCTACCACAGGCCCTGTAGTTAAAGGCAGCATGTTTTTATTTTTATTTTTGGAGAAAACACAGTCTGGACTTTGTAGTAATTGCAGGGCCTTTACACAACCTGCTGCAAAAAGGAGCAGCTTGGGAATGAGCTCCTGCCCATGATGAAGCATGACAGCTTTTAGTATTTGAAGCAAGTACCTACCAGGCCTTGGGTCCTATCCACCCCACTGACCCTGTCCTGATTGAATGGGGGTTTGCATGCTCAAGACTGTCAATTCATTTTTGGAAAAAAATGACCACATCATCCTATCTTCCCAACCGGGTTTTATTCCGTGAGCTCTAAGGATTCTGAGAAGTGATATCCCAGTTGGGAAAATATATTGCTTGTAGTCAGTTTGGCTCTTAGGGAAGCAGAGTGGACCATACACCAACAACAATAATGGCATCCTGGGTTGTATTAGAAACACTGTGGCCAGCAGGAACAGGCTACACCTCGAATATTGTATTCAGTTGTGGGCCCCTCACTACAAAAATGATATTGAGGTGCTGGAGTGTGTCTAGAGAAGGGCAACAAGTTTTGTGAAGGGGCTGGAGCACATGACCTACCTGGAGCGTCTGAGGAAGCTGGGCTTGTTTAGTCTGGCAAAGGGGAGGCTGAGAGGAAACCTCATCATTCTCTACAGCTAACTGAAGGGAGGTTGGAGCAAGGAGAGAATCAGCCTTTTCATGGTGGCAAGTGACAGGACTAGAGGAAGTGGTTTCAGGCTGCACCAGGAGAGGTTTAGGTTGGATGTTAAGAAATATTTCTTCAGTGAAAGGGTTATCAAATGTTGGAATGGTCTGGATATGGCAGTGGTGGAGTCACTGTCCCTGGAGATGTTTAAGCAGCATGGGGACCTGGTGCCTGGGGACGTGGTTTAGTGCTGACCTTTCAGTGCTGGGTCAAGGGTCAGAGTGGATGATCTTTGAGGTTTCTTCCAACCAGATGTATTCTGTGATTCTGTGTGGCAGTTTGGGCTGGGTGCCCCCTGCCACTGCTGCATGAGATACACCTCTGGTGTCCCAGGTACACGCCCACTAGGGGTGGACACAGGAAACGGCATATTTCTACTCATAAATCCTGCACCCTATAAAGCCATCTGCAGAGTCACCCTTTTCCTCTTTCTTCCCTCTCTGCTCCCACGGGAGATGTCCTCTCTTTTTGGGTAATGCCGGGGGAGTATCTCAGGCCTCTTAGGCCTGGCTAGGCCTAATGCCAGGAGGAGAATGGAGGGGGGGGCAGTCTCAGACATGGCCAGCCTGAGACTTGCCTAGCAGTGGGAGGAGGAGGGGGAAGGAAGAGCCCTGAGGGATTGGGTAGACCCTCAGGTGGGAGGAAGGGAGGATTGGGAAGCTTTTGGGAATTCTGTGAGGGGTTCTGTATGCTTTGGGATGTTCTTTTCCACTATGCTTTTGTAATTTGTAGTTTTCTGTAGCTTCACCAATTTGCTTTTCCATTTAAACTTTTCCATCACTCTCCAATCTGTTTGCGTGTGTCATTCTTTTGTCCCTTTCGGGGCAAGAGATGTTCTGGCTGGCCTCAAACCAGCACATTCTGTGATCCCTTATGTCACTAGGACAGCCTCAAACTGACTCTGACTTTGACCCAATGGTCTTCTTTTCAGCAGTACTAAAATAATTACTTGATATTGGCCCCAGAGATCTCCCTGAAGCATGGTTCATAAGAAGCCTTAGAGCTCCAGTCAGAGATGTGTACACTTGTTGAGATCACACATAAAAATGATGGCAGAATTGGGATAAAACCAGTAATACTACTAACAACCAGTATAGCACTTTTGAAAGGTGTGGCCTTCCATGAACCCATTATCCTATAAGTGGAGCATCTGTTAACACTCCTCCAAGCATCACCCTTCTTAACTATACTGACAGTTACAATTGCAAAATAGCAGTACACACGGGTTCTTTGAGACTACCTTGTGGGTACTCAAAAGGGAAACTCTATTCTTGCCTAATGCTGGAATCTCACACTGGATTAAAATTAGAATTGGAATTCCTCCTTCATGTCCTAATACAATATTAGATTTCACTGTCCCTCAGGGATGGATAGGTCAATAAGCCACACCTCAAACTGAGTAACCCACGTGGGCAAAAGGCAAATTTAGGATACCTGATTATTACACCACTGGACAAAAAAAATCTCTTTAATCTCTTTGCCTGCAGAGCTTTTCCCAAGCACCACTGCTGCAGAACTGGTGCCTTCTTGATTCTCCCAGGCTTGCACATGAAACCCCACATCAAGATTTCTCTGAAGCCCTGGAGAGATGCAACAAGCAGAGGAGAGATGCCAAAGCCTGCTAAGGCAGGGAACACGAGAGGCACAGGCAGAGCTGCACCTCTTGGAAGAGCATGGGCAGAGCATCTTCCAGCTACTCCCACAGAGGCTGGGGAAAGGTGTGGGTGGATCCCACCACTGGAATTGTCCAGGCTGGAGAAGAAAGGCTGGCTCAGCTCGTTGGGCTCTGCCTTCACAAAGTCAGCAGCCTGGGCTTGCCCTGCCTAAATAACTTCTGGGCATCCATCCCTCAGCTGCAGTGCCTGCTTTGTCCTGTATCTCAGGCTTGCCTGTTGTGCCAGCAGCTGATCTGCCCTCACAAGGGCTCACGAGATGCCACACAGAGCAGCAGGCCAGGCTCAACAGCACTACTGGTCTGTGCCAGGCTTTGGAGCACTGTAGGCCACTCACTACAACCCCAGGGCTGAGGCCCTTTCTTCTACGTCCTTTAGAAGCAGGGAGAAGACAGAGCTGTTGAAGCAGCTTGGGAAGGCCCAGAGACTGCCAGGCAAACTGAGAAGGTGCAAGCAGCCATGCAGAGCCCAGTGGCAGGGGCCTTAGCCACCCTGTTGGCTACCCTTCTCAGCAGGAGACCTGTCAGCAACGGGTGGCAGAGGTGCAGAGCACTTTGCAGATGGGAACGTGCCAAAAAAAGCTGCTAGTGCCTGTGCCCAGCCAGAGCGACCATGCTGCTCCCACATTGACTTTCCCTGCAGGCAAGGGGATAGCAGGGGTCCTGCAGCTCTCCGGCTTGAGGGTTTTCTGGCAAACCTGGGCAGGGGAGGATCTGGGGGGACTGTCCCTGCCAGCAGGTCACAGCAAGCCATGCAACCGGAGTCCAGCTCCTGCAGAACCTGGAAAAGTGGGATTCCCATCACTGTGTGCTGCTGCTCTTCCCCCCACGGCTGTTGTCTGTGTCTTGGTGCAAGCAATGGCAGGACTAGCTGCTCTGCGCTGGCTCCCCATGCACTGCAGCTGCAATCTGCTGGCCCTGCATTTGTAAATGGCTCATTGTTACCCTTTTTGGGGGTGAATCTTCACTTCAGGACCTCCTTATTGCTCTGGGGCTGGGGCTTGAGCTGAGAGGATGTTTGCTCCTTTCTTGGGTAATGGTTTAATCTTTGCCTCGCCCTCCTTGGCTTTGTCCTGGCCCTGCTCTCAGCATTTCTCTAGCTCTTACAGCTGTGCTTAGGATCCCCAAGGGACACAGTGGAACTCCTGGGGATTGGTCACAGCATTTGGGAAGCTGACAGTCATGGCGAGGGAAGTCTTTCAGGCTGGTATGTGTGCCTGGCAGGAAGCACGTGCAAAGTACATCGCGTCTTTGCAGCAACCCCTGTGCCACATGCTGTTGCGGTTGTCCTTTGCGGATCCTGGTGTGGTGAAAGGGGTCCATGCCCAAGAACCTAGGGGGTGGGAGTTGCTGAGTATTGTTTTATGAACCAAAGCTTTGGATTGCTTCCTGCTGTGGCCTAAGCTAGATGTCTCCAGCCCTGCTGCAAACACACAAAGCAACTTGTCTAGTCCTTCCTGTCTTCCAAGTGCTTCCCTTGGCCAGCTGAGGTGGGCTGAATTGAGATTTGCTAGTAGGAGGGTCAGTGCAGTACCTTGCTATGAGCACAGGTGGGCAGCGCTACAAGGAGGTAGGTCCCTGAACCCCACTGTTTTGTCACAGTGAGACAGAACTATTACAATGACAGCTAAAGCTGACAAGGTGACCCTGGGGGTTGCTTCCTGGTAAGGAATGGGCAGTGCCAGGGCTGTTTTTGCCAGCTTTCTGCTTCACAGGAGCTGCTCTGATATCAGGAAGAGGCCAGACGAGGCTGTGGGGAGAGTATTGGAGATGCGCTTGGGGAAGTGGAGAAGAGGACAAAGAGAGAAGCAGAGAGGGGTTTTGTAGCAGGACAGGTGTCTCCTCCCCAGCTGCTACAGTGCAGGGGGAGCCAAGATGCTGAAGTACTTGCTCTTCAAGCCCTTGGGGCCTGAGGATCTCCCAACCCTCAAGGAGCTCCGCACCACTGGTGAGGCCATGAGGGGTCCTCGCAGCAGCACAATCAGTGCCAAGATTCATCTCACATTGGAGAGGAGCTGTGGAAACCCTGAGGCTGAGGCTGTGCCTGTAGTGAGGTTTTTCTGCAGGGGACCAACAGCTGCAATGAAGAGTCCTGCCTAATGGTGCCTCTGGGCTCCAGGGTGGCTCTATTTACTGCCTGTGTCAAAGGGCAGGATCCCCTTCCCAAAAACACTATTGATGCCTTGCTCTCCTGCCTCCAGGCCTATGATGTACACAGGGCAGGCTTCTTGGTGGCCAGGGCAGTCAAGAAGGCAGTTGTGCAGGCCCAGCCATGCAAGTGTGCTCAGGGCATGGGGAAGCCTGAGAACAGTGTGCTGCCACCTCTGTGCATAGGGGGTTGCTGGATGCTTGGCCATTGCTGACTCATTTGATTTCCAGAAATCTGTGAAGTCTGGGCTGCCACATCTTGGTACATCCGGAGACAGCTCTTGCAGAAGAAGGTGAGCATCACCTCCTACCAGTGCCTGATCCTGCCCTTTGGGGCCTCCAAAGCAAGGCACAAAGCACCATCCCCAGGGACACATGAGACATCTGGCAGCCTTCCTGCTTCTGCACAGCCCTGCTAATGCTGCCTCTTCTTGGTTGCCTTTTCAGGCGGTGGACATAGGAGTTGGGACGTTTGCGGTTTTGCCAGCACATGCCACAGTGGAAGAGGACAAGGTTATGCCTGTGGAGAAACCTGTGTTCCAGCCATGCAGGTTTCTGAAGAAATTTTACAGGCTCAAATGTGAAAAGATCAGAATTCCTGGTAAGGACATTCCTGGACGCTTCCCAAGCACATCCCTTGCCTTTGGCTTGGTGCTGACCCCTCTGTGTCATGGTCAAGCAAAGGCTCTTCCAACCTGGAGAATGCTAAGTGTGGGCAAACATAGAGTGGCCCAGCACCCAGCCCCTGCCCACGGAGCCAGCCTTATCTCTCTAGCTTGCCCTAAACCCCAGCTGGTTGCTTGCAGCAAGTGGAAAAGTTGTCCCTTCTCCTGTCTACCAGACCCTTTCTGGAGATTTGGCCAAATATGAAAGGGGAGCAATTTCTCTCTGAGGGCTGGGTGCTGATGGCACCTAGTCTCAGAATCTGCTGAACTGTGGTGTCACTGACTTGTGGTTGCCTTGTGCTTCTTTCCTAGACAAGACACCACTCGTTGAGCTGGACTATGAGCAGATTGCTGCAGGCATCCACTTCCGACAGGAAATTGTTGAGCAGTGTATTCACGAGACACTGCTCTTCTTTGCTGGGGCCCTCCAAGACAAAAAGGAGGTGGAATTCTCCTTCACAGGCATTGGCATTCTTGCTGTGCGAAAAAATGTGCTCAGCATGACCTTCTTTGATGACTGCCTCCTGGAGCTGGATGCAACAGGGAACATGCTGGCAGCTCTTCTTGGGGTGAGCTTGTTCTTTCAACAGGGCCTCAACCTCTTGGCTCTTTGGCAATGCTGTCAAGGCTCTCTCCAGCTGCTTTCTTGCGGCTACCTTCATTTGCCTCGCTACCTGGCATACACATGTCCCCGATGAGCTTGACCAAGTCTTGCAAGCACCTTAGGCCTTTCAAGGGAGGGGATGAGGACATCAAGAGAAAAGGCAGTGCAAGGCTTTTTGATGCTTTCTACCTATGCCTCTTGGAGCTGCAAAAGACTTTGCCACCTCTGTGAGCAGCCAACATGTGTCCTTGGTGTCAGGGTTGGGACAGTGTCCCTGACGTCTCCTTGTCCCCTTGCAGGACTCCAAGATGATGAGGCTTGTGGCCTTTGCAGGCAAGAATGATTTTAGTCGTTTCAGTCCGGATGGGGTCGTCACATTGCCAAGGTGATCAGCATGGCTTTTGTAGTCCCTGGCTCATCAAGGGAGCAGCTGGCAAGGACAGATGGGAGACCGTGGGGTCTCTCAGAGCCCAGAGAAAGCTGTGTTTTCCAGTGGCTTACATTGCCACATCTTCCAAAGATGCCTGCCAGCAATTTCTTAGCATGAGTCCCCAAGGGAGCTTGGTGTACTTTTTGCTTAGCTGGTGCTTTCTTGTTCATCCCAGACTTGCACTTGAGAATCACCATGAATCATCACCTCCTATTTCTCTGAAGCCCAGGAGAGAACTGGCCCCCTGGGGCAGGGGTTCCCGCAGAGGTAATATCCCAGCTGAGTGCTAGCAGGGTACTCAAGGAGCTCCGCTATGGCCAAGAGACTCCCAGAGACACACTTGTGCTCTTGTCTCCTGCTTGCAGTGAGTGTGATGGATCCCGTGTTTCTGGCACGGTGGAGGGTTGCTGTAAGCAGGAAGATGACTTCGAAAGAAGCCACACTGACAAAAGCCAAAGAAGCAAGCAGAGTCAGGTGAGCCTCTTGGGGGAGGAGTGTGGCTGGAGGTGCAGGGGCACACCATGCTGTTGTTGTAGAGTGAATGCAACATTTCCATTGGCTGGAGTGGCTTCGCTGAAGCCAAAAGGCCCTGGAGACTTTATCCTGCTTGACATGTGGGTCCTCCTGCCAAACAACTGGCAACTGGCAACTGGCTCAGACTAGGTGGCTCCCACAAACTCAGCCTGCTGTACCTCTTTAGGTTCCTGCCATTAATCCAGAACAAGTTCCATGAGGAGCTGAAGCAGCCCAAACCTCCATCTCAGCCATGTGTGCAGCTCCCTCCTTGTGTTCTGCAGCTCTCGGGAAAGGTATGGCCATGGGATTCTCTAGCCTTGTGTCACATTTCAGGCTCTGGGCTGGGACAGCGGGCAGCTCTTGCTGCCTCTTCTGTCCCAGCCCTCCTGCTCTGCCTCCTGAGCCCAAGGAGACTAATGCTGCCTACGTGCTGTGTTTGTGGCTTCTATTCAGGAAACGAGCTCCATCCCCACAAAGAGGGTCGAAAAACAGTTGCTGCTGCTGATGGCAGCCAAGCGTCAAGAGCTAGAAGCAGAAGCCTGGCGCCAATACCGTGTCAACAGAATGGGGCAGAACGTGGAGCAAAGCCAGGTATAGCATGCACTTTACTGCCTCCAGGAAAAGGTCATTTCCCCTTTGCATTTTCCTCCTCCCTGGGTGGGCAGCAGGGAAGCTCTCCTGGCACAGGCATGGCAGCAGTGCTGTAGCTAATTGGCCAGGCAGGGGTCTTCTTTCTGACTGCTGACCTGCACATTGCCCTGCAACAAGGGCAGTCCCTAGGGCCCCAGATTGAGAGCTGGCTATGGCACAGGCAGTCTCTTTTATGCCCATACCTCTCTCTGGAGGGCTCAGCACCAATGCCTTCAAGACCAAGCCAAGTCTGTGTAAATGCTGCACTTTGGCTGAAGCCTTGGAAGCAGGCCCAGATATTGGTGGCAGTTCTTTAGGAGTCTCTGCTGTGCTTTTGCAGAGCCCCTGCCACCATCTCTTTGAGGATCCCCATCAACCTCCCCACCTCCTGAGAAAGGCGTATGCTGAGAAGCTGAAGCAGAGGCTGCCAGAGAAGGATGGATGCCAAAACCCAGCAAAGCACAGAGCGTCCAACCAACAGGCAGAGCTGCAGCTCCCTAGAAGAGCACGGGCAGAGTAAGTGTGTGCCAGCTCCCGCTGAGGCTGGGGAAAGGCTTGGCATCTCTGAGAACTACTGGTCTAAGCCAGGCTTTGGGGTACTGGCAGCCCTTCTCTGCAGCCACAGAACTGAGTCCCTTTCTTCTGTGTTCTTCAGAATGGGAGAGAATATGAAGCTGTTGGAGGTCCGTGGAAGGGCCCAGGGGATGTCTGCCACATCAAGAAGTTGTGACCAGCCCCGCAGAGTGCAACGCTAGGGCTCTCAGATGTCGTGGCTGTTACAGAGGCTCCACAAAATAGACAGCCTGAAAATGTGGATTTTTGTAATTAAACTGTACTCAGACACAATAAAATTGCAGCTTAGGACATCAGTTGAGAGCATGCTGCTGTACCACCAGTTAAGCTGTCTAGAGAGAGATGAACCAAAGTGTGCACTCATTCATTCAGAAAGGGGAAATGTCCCTACAGGCAAACTGAGAAGGTGCAAGCAGCCATGCAGAGCCCAGTGGCAGGGGCCTTAGCCACCCTGTTGGCTACCCTTCTCAGCAGGAGACCTGTCAGCAACGGGTGGCAGAGGTGCAGAGCACTTTGCAGATGGGAACGTGCCAAAAAAAGCTGCTAGTGCCTGTGCCCAGCCAGAGCGACCATGCTGCTCCCACATTGACTTTCCCTGCAGGCAAGGGGATAGCAGGGGTCCTGCAGCTCTCCGGCTTGAGGGTTTTCTGGCAAACCTGGGCAGGGGAGGATCTGGGGGGACTGTCCCTGCCAGCAGGTCACAGCAAGCCATGCAACCGGAGTCCAGCTCCTGCAGAACCTGGAAAAGTGGGATTCCCATCACTGTGTGCTGCTGCTCTTCCCCCCACGGCTGTTGTCTGTGTCTTGGTGCAAGCAATGACAGGACTAGCTGCTCTGCGCTGGCTCCTCATGTGCTGACAGTCATGGCGAGGGAAGTCTTTCAGGCTGGTATGTGTGCCTGGCAGGAAGCACGTGCAAAGTACATCGCGTCTTTGCAGCAACCCCTGTGCCACATGCTGTTGCGGTTGTCCTTTGTGGATCCTGTTGTGGTGAAAGGGGTCCATGCCCATGAACTAGGGGATGGGAGTTGCTGAGTATTGTTTTATGAACCAAAGCTTTGGATTGCTTCCTGCTGTGGCCTGAGCCGGATGTCTCCAGCCCTGCTGCAAACACACAAAGCACCTTCAGCATTGTTTATTCCTTCTTGTCTTCCAGGTGCTTCTCCGTGGCCAGCTGAGGTGGGCTGAGTTGAGATTTGCTATCAGAAGTGTCAGTGCAGTACCTTGAGGTGCCCAGTGGGGCAACCCAACCCCTCTGATGGCCATTACATCACCATAACTACTGGTGCTGTGATCTGGCATTGGAAAAGTACCCGACTGGACTTCTACTGACTCCTAGTCAGTGGCAGACAGAAACTGGATTTAAAAAAATGAATAAAGAAATATATCCTTGACACAGTTTCTGGTTGCTGCTTTCTTCCTTGTCTCCTTATGCTTTTTGATGCCCTCCTTATCCCAACCTGGGAGGCACCAGCCTGCTGTGTGGCACAGCCATGGGCCATTGGAGCCCCAAGCCGCGTCACAGCTCATCCTCCCACAGGAAACCTCACTGCAGCTATACACCCTCGAGCAACACACTAGATGCTGAAATGCAACCAGACCTACAGCAAACTGGGCTGTTCATGTATGTTCTGTCAGACCTATAGCAAGCGACGCTAATTGGCATCCCTATTGAGAAAGAAGTCTAGCCACCTGTAGCCTCTCTATGTTCTGAGGAATGCCTAGAACACAGGGGGCTTCGTCTCTTACTAAATTTACTCCAACTTCACACAACACAGGGAAGGCTGTCAAGGGCACATGGACAATGGGCAAGATTATCCAGAGGCAAGATTATCCAGAGGCAAGACTTGAGGTAACAGTATTTGGCAGGTAGAGTGATTTCTACCAACCCAAGCCTTTTTCAAGAGGAACAAGGCCTTCAGCTTTCGCCTCACACAAGCTGGTATTTTATTTCTCATTTGGCCAATTGAGAAAGTGATGAATAAAGTTGTAGTCATCCTGCATCACAAAATAACTCCTTGTAAGAGCTGATAATCAGATTGTGGAAGCTCCTGGCTCCTATTCCTGGGTAAAGTAATTCATATGTCTGATAACAACTCCTGAATAGGGAAGTAAAAAGGTTTCTTGGTGTAGGGATGGCAGGACCACAGATACTTACATTACAACGTCTCCATTCCAGAACAATGGTGGAGTGAGAGAAGAAATTTAGAAATATCACTAGAGAAGAAGCCTAGGTGTCTTTAAGAGGGCCACAAAGGGCAGACCTCCAGAAGGTATAGAGTATCCAGAAGGTGTAGTGGAGGGTGTAATCCTTGTATTTCTTCCCATAAATCCTGCATCCTTATAAAGCTGGCTGCAAATTTATTCTCTTTCTTCCCTTTCTGCTCTTGGGGAAGGCACCTCTATTCCAGAAATTTTGAATGTGTAGTTATTGCCTAGGCATGGCGGGGAGGGAGAGGGGGAGGTGGTGTAGTAAAACCTTGATGGGTCTCAGGAGAGAGAAACAAAGTGGGGGCAGTTTTGGCCTGGCCCACCTGAAACCAGCCCAGCAGTGGGGGGGAAAGAAAGAGCCCTGGGGCTTACGGTAAATCCCAGGTGGGGAAAGAAAAGGAATACTGGGGTTTTGGTCTGATTTGGTGGAAAGTTTTGTGTATTTGCTTTGGCTTATTGGGCTTGTGTAATAATCCTAGACTCTGTGTATTTTGTATGTTTTGCTATGCTCACCACTATGTAATTGTAGCATTGTAGTTTGTGAATAGCTGTACATTTAAACTTTTCATCACTATCCAATCCAATTGTGTGAGCATTATTCTTTTGCCCTGTTTGGAGCAATAGAGCAATCTGTCCACTCATTAAACCATGACAAATAGTCAAGGAGAAGGAGCTTGGGAAGGTGCAGATATTAACAAGAGGCATGTGCTCAGATGTCACCGCTTTGCATGCAATGCGGTGTCCTTGCATTCTTCTGAAATCCCATAGTGTACCACCATGGCTTTGGCAGGGAAATGTTGTCTTCTAGGCTCAGTCCTATCAGCAGTAGCTCTGAAAGTACAATGGCAGTTGGGCTGGGTTTAGGTGGTTTGGGTTGAACTGATATTTGAATCCAGGATGCACAACTGCAGGAACTGCAATGCCATCAACTCACCTGTCATTTTGTCTCTCCAGAGTCTTTCCAAGCTCTTTTTTAGGTGTATTTGTGGGGATAGATCTGCCAGACATTTGTTATTCTGGTTTGCTTTTCAAAACCAATGCATACAGTCAGAAAGTTCATTTTCTTTGTAATGCCAAAGGATTTGCCATCTTCCAGGGGCTAAGTAGAGGCATTTTCACTCCTGTGGCTCTCCCAACAGCCTTTCTGTATTTATGTAGTGATTCTACTGAAAGGTCTACAGCAGTAGGGAACAGTATCTACCCTACACCCATTCCTATCTAACAGGTGGTTGCCACTGCACCGTGGTACTGAGCCACTTCTCTTGTGCAGCATTTTCCATCAGGAACTCAGTCTCTGTCACACTTCCAATGAACCCAAGGACCAAGAGGCTTTTCTACCCTTTCTAACTTTGGGAAGAGCAGATCTATTACAAGTGCTGGATCCAAAAGAAGCCTGATTCCAATCTGGATCAAACCCAAGTGCATTGTGACTAACCCTGCAAAGAGCATTCACCTCTGCTAGTCTGAGCGAACTGGTTATCACCACTTCCGGCCTCAAACAAGACTATAGTATTTCTATGCCTTTTCTTGGCGTGTTTCAGGCGATCAATACTGCACACAATATCTGTCCAGCTCAAACTGAGTGCTTACCACAACATAATTTAATCATTAATCTACTGTACAGTTAGTTAAGTAGTGGGACCACAAACTAGTCTGCTTACCTCTGGGCAGAAGGTGGCTTTACCCAGGTGTGTTCAGGGCAGAACACTATCTCTAGACCACAGAGAACAATTCAGTAATTCTTTAAAAGTAATGTGTAAACTGTCCACATATAAAGTGATGAGATACAGGGAAAATCGAGAGGAGGAAGGTTTTTTAATCTTGGATAACTGCTAGGCATTTCACAGTGCCATTATCTTTAAGATCAAGATCTTTATCAAGATCTTAATCAAGGAGCTTGGAGTAAGCCACTTTCTATGCAGAGGTTGGACCCTAGCCACAGACTGTTGTAAGGACAGGCTGTTAGGTGGGTGACAGAGTGAGAGCCCTCTCCAAAATCTCAGGAGATGCTGGAAAGTATGCACAGACAGAAGCAGGGCTTTTATTTACATGTGGCTCTTACTGATCTAGCGCTCCTTGGGTGTCTGAGTTAACTGAGGGTTTGGTTAGGCTGTCTAAGAGGGTTTCAAATACACCTTATAGAAGAGAATTGAGTCACTTGGAAAAGGTCCTTAAGATCATAGACCCCAACCATTACCTAACTCTACCAAGTCTAGTACTAAGTCAAAGAGATGGTGGCAGGGGCTCTGCAAAATCACAGCCACCAATATCTGGGCCTGCTTCCAAGGCTTCAGCCAAAGTGCAGCATTTACACAGACTTGGCTTGGTCTTGAAGGCATTGGTGTTGAGCCCTCCAGAGAGAGGTATGGGCATAAAAGAGACTGCCTGTGCCATAGCCAGCTCTCAATCTGGGGCCCTAGGGACTGCCCTTGTTGCAGGGCAATGTGCAGGTCAGCAGTCAGAAAGAAGACCCCTGCCTGGCCAATTAGCCACAGCACTGCTGCCATGCCTGTGCCAGGAGAGCTTCCCTGCTGCCCACCCAGGGAGGAGGAAAATGCAAAGGGGAAATGACCTTTTCCTGGAGGCAGTAAAGTGCATGCTATACCTGGCTTTGCTCCACGTTCTGCCCCATTCTGTTGACACGGTATTGGCGCCAGGCCATGCAAAGGGGAAATGACCTTTTCCTGGAGGCAGTAAAGTGCATGCTATACCTGGCTTTGCTCCACGTTCTGCCCCATTCTGTTGACACGGTATTGGCGCCAGGCTTCTGCTTCTAGCTCTTGACGCTTGGCTGCCATCAGCAGCAGCAACTGTTTTTCGACCCTCTTTGTGGGGATGGAGCTCGTTTCCTGAATAGAAGCCACAAACACAGCACGTAGGCAGCATTAGTCTCCTTGGGCTCAGGAGGCAGAGCAGGAGGGCTGGGACAGAAGAGGCAGCAAGAGCTGCCCGCTGTCCCAGCCCAGAGCCTGAAATGTGACACAAGGCTAGAGAATCCCATGGCCATACCTTTCCCGAGAGCTGCAGAACACAAGGAGGGAGCTGCACACATGGCTGAGATGGAGGTTTGGGCTGCTTCAGCTCCTCATGGAACTTGTTCTGGATTAATGGCAGGAACCTAAAGAGGTACAGCAGGCTGAGTTTGTGGGAGCCACCTAGTCTGAGCCAGTTGCCAGTTGCCAGTTGTTTGGCAGGAGGACCCACATGTCAAGCAGGATAAAGTCTCCAGGGCCTTTTGGCTTCAGCGAAGCCACTCCAGCCAATGGAAATGTTGCATTCACTCTACAACAACAGCATGGTGTGCCCCTGCACCTCCAGCCACACTCCTCCCCCAAGAGGCTCACCTGACTCTGCTTGCTTCTTTGGCTTTTGTCAGTGTGGCTTCTTTCGAAGTCATCTTCCTGCTTACAGCAACCCTCCACCGTGCCAGAAACACGGGATCCATCACACTCACTGCAAGCAGGAGACAAGAGCACAAGTGTGTCTCTGGGAGTCTCTTGGCCATAGCGGAGCTCCTTGAGTACCCTGCTAGCACTCAGCTGGGATATTACCTCTGCGGGAACCCCTGCCCCAGGGGGCCAGTTCTCTCCTGGGCTTCAGAGAAATAGGAAGTGATGATTCATGGTGATTCTCAAGTGCAAGTCTGGGATGAACAAGAAAGCACCAGCTAAGCAAAAAGTCACCAAGCTCCCTTGGGAGCTGTTATGGCTAAAGGGATACAGGCAGGAAATAGATATAATATAATGTATTTTATTAATTTAGGAATCCCACCACACGCGTAACTTATATACAAATTTATAAATTATTATTTACAGGTTCACTGCTGCAGATTACAGGAATGGGTACATATGATTGAAGATCAGTATTTAGAAAATGATATCGCCCAAGAGCAGTATGTTGCCTCTAACCAACAAAGAAGGTATTCCCTGGAGACGCAGGTGGGTACTGGAGGTGCAGGGCCAAACCATGCCATTGTTGTAGAGTGAATGCGACATTTCCGTTGGCCGGAGTGCCTGCGCTGATGGGACGGGCAGTGAGAGCTGCTGCTGGTGGCTCCCAAAAAACCACCCAGCACCATCAGAGGCTTTGCCTGACCCTCGAGAACTCACAGACACGCTTGGCAGAAGCCTAGGCATGAGCTGAGGTGGCCCAGGCTCTGATACAAGGCTCTGCCCATTAAAATCTCACAAAGTCATATCCCATATTTTTATTCACAGTCCACATCAATGAAAGCAGCGAACACACACAGAGATTTCAGGGCAGTCCCTGCACAATGTTTTTGCCAGTTTGGTTCTAAAGTTGGAGTTTTTCCTCTCTAGAGCCCCACTGGATTAAGGGTGATGAGCACAAGGGCACTTTGGTTCTGGCTGTAAGGTTTACAACTTTACTGCACTGCTTGCCTAGTAAAATGAGGTCCTTGGTTGCTATTTGGCAGTAGTATAATATGAAACCCAGGAAGCTATCTCTGCAATTTGTTTTTACAACAGTTGTTTAATCAGCATGTTTACAAGGACAAGTCTCCATCCTGAGAACATTATCAGGGTCATACTCAATATAACAAACTCTAGACTCCTAAATAAAGTAAATCTGCAAATTTACAAATGATTCCCATAGTTCTGTCTGTGAACCTATACTTGTCTGCTCCTTCTGGCTTACATTATTTTGTTGAAAAGTTGTCCTAACCACACGAAGACTTAAAACTCTGAAGAGTACTGTGATACCAAGCTTTAGTCATTCACACCTTAATTTCTGACCAAATGAAAGCCCCTTCCTGACTGTTCAAGCTAAAGAACTATTTGAATAATTAAAATGTATATTAATTACACTGAATTTCTTTGGAGCATTTGAAAAGAAAAATAAATAATATTTAAAGTTCTTTCTTTTTGCAGTATTATCTATATCTTCAGATACACCAACATTTTAATGGCATCATCATTAGCTCAGTGACTTCATTAAAGTCTTTGATTGCTGACATCCCATTCCAAAATAACGTTGAGAATGGACAAATAAAGGAAAAATTCTCACCTTATTTCAAGGGAAAGAGAATAATTTTGTTCTAAGTAAGGCATTAACAAGGAAAGCCAAACCCCTTAGTGCCCTCTGAGTGAAACGTCTTTCTCTTGAATAGGAAAGTAGTGACTGATAAAAAATGCTACAGTCTCAGAAGTGTCTTCTTTAGAGAATACTGGATATGGGTGTCTGTCTGAAGTCTAATGAGGATGATTAGCAAAGATAGCAGAAGTGAATGTGTGAGTTAAAACTTCCTGGGCCATGGCAATGATACCCCCCTACACATCACCTTGTTCTCAAGGAGGAGGCAATCATTCCCAAAGGATGGAGGAGAGACTGATAATGTCAGGTTATGGGATATCTGGGACCTGGAGCCAGTAGAAGGATGTGATAAGCCTAGAGAAGCATCAATGATACTGAGTCATCCATTCAATGGAGCAAATTCAGTTCATCCAGCACAGCTCAGAATTTGCAGTGAAAGAGCAGAAAGATTAAAAAGGCTTATTTCTGCCTTTTTTAAAAACAGCTTTAAAAAAAATCTGGGGGATCATACCTGTGGCGCATGTTGCACCAGGCAGGAACTTGCCATTACCCTCTGTCTTCTGAGTCACCACATTACTTAAGAGGAGAGAGGACAGGGAGTTCTCTAGATCTTGAGCTCTGTCTACATGTTGGGTTTGTCTCACAGAGGGCAGGGTATGACTGCAAGAACCACATTCGCTGATGTTCGTCAACCTACTTACACACGCTTGGAGCTCCATCACTAAGCAGAGGAGCTCCTCTACCTGGGCACCCCTCCCACAGGCATCAGCGCTGCTGCCCTCTGACATTGACATTAGAGTGGGACACACCCTGCTGCCTGATACCTAGATGGTAGCATGTTTTCACTGGAGCTTCATCTGAGAAGCTGCATCAAGAGCTGATGAGTGTAGTGATCAGGGATGCCATGGCCTTCTGCCAGGTGGATACCATCACTCCCTGGTCCAGCTGGCCAAGCTTCAGCACCTTCCTTGCAAGCTCTTTTGTGTGAATTCCTGTGACATATCCTGTGTGATGTCACATGCCCTGTTTTCTTGCTCATTGTTCAACAACTTGGTCACGGGGCTCCCTGAAGGCTTCTTTTAAAGGCATGGATGTGGTCACCAAGATCTCTCAGCTGCTGGCCCAACCTCTTCCAAAGCAGCTGTTAGTTCCAGTTACAGTGCATTTAAACCTCCTGACATTGCACTGGCAATGCCCATGCCTGATTAGTCATATTTTCCTGCAGTCTCATTGCACATTGCTATCATACCTTGCAAAGAAGTCAAAAGAAACAGTTGAAGAAACATATTTCTTAGCTTGGTTGAACTGCACCCAGTTATATATCTGACTACTTCATATACAAATTCATGTGTTTATTAATTTGGTTGATTTGTATTAGTGTATGTATCTCACTGCTTTCATATTTTACAAATCTTGAGTTTTGCCATTTCTCCTGCAGTAGTGAAGAAGCCCTTTGCCAAAGAGTTCAAACATCTGGAGTAATTTTTAAATGCTACCTTCTAACTTGAGCTGCTGTAATTTGATTTCAATTCTGCTTTCAGATACTGCCCATCATATTCTTTTCCACAAAACATATTATCAATAAGCAACTGTAATGACAGCTCTCCCTCAGAAGACTGCTGCAATAATTACCCTGGTATCAAGCAATTTGGAGTAACTCAACAGTGACAGTATTGTTAGTACAATTCTATTCCTCACATTTCATGTTCTGTCAAAAACTAGAGATTACAGACATCTAAAATTGTTTAACAGTGGCTTGTAGATAGAAGAATCTATTTTGCATATTTCAGAAAATCCGAGGTTCTAGCTGTAATTTATTTTTACTTATGTGGAGGTGAATAATAAAGCAAACTTTAGATAAGCCTTGGTAGACTTTTTAAAGAAAAGTTTTCTATTCCCAAGAAAGCACAGGATTTAAGAATGTATATACAAAACTATTTCTACCACTCTAAAAAGCTACAAGGTTTTCACGAAAGAATGAAGTTCTCCAACTGTTCATAAAAAATGGAAAATACATCTTTAAAGTCAAGATCCTAAGTATTTTATTATGTGCAGATATGTACTTTATACAAATATACTTAGATATATTACATATTCTAGTTAGACCAGAACCTAAATTTTGAAGTAACAGATATTAAGCTTGTAATACTGGAGAACAGTTACTTTCAAAACAAAGTAAAAGCACATGATTGATTTTTCACAACTTTAAATAATATCAAGGAATTTGTGACTGAAATCAACTTTTGTAAATGTTTAATTTACTCAGATGTTTTCTGAGTCTCAAGTATTAAACATAGTTAGGAGAAAACACTCCAGGTCAGTAAAACCAGCTAATGATACACAAGTGTTAAGAGTTTAGTATCTTGAAAAAGGGATCTTTTGTAACCCAAATTCCTTCCTCTCACCTTCACTGTCAAGATTTCCCAAGACTGAAAAAACCAAACAAACTAACAAACAAAAACCAAACACAAAACAAAGACAAAAATTTAAAAAATCTTTTAAATCAAAAAATCTTTTAAACAGTGTGACCTTTCAGAAAAATAGTGTGAACTGTTAGAAAGCTGTCCCTTCTTGAATTTCCAAGCCCTTGAATAATTCCAGCAGCAGTCTTAATTTCTTTTCTTATAAATAAGGGGATTTCACTATCAACACAACAAAAGATGAGCCACATATGCTGAAAAATACCTAAGTTTCCTTAGGGAAGGTCAGTAAATACTTTCTTCCCAAAGGTACTTCTAGGTTTTGGTAGTAGAAGACAGGCTATTTAATTGTAAGAGGGCAAAATTTGTAAGAGCTGTAGTATGTGATTTTATCTGACTGTTGCATAATGTCTGAAGGCAGCTCTCGGTGATATTAAAAGCTGGAGAGTTTGTCCCTCCATATCCTCCTTAATTAGTAACTGTGTAACATGAAGTTACAAATCTCAGCCTTACATTTTCACTCCTTCTTATAAAAGAAAGAAAACACATGCTGTTCTAATACATGTGGTGTACCCCATGACCCATATCATGCGGATAAATTATGCCTATCATGTAGAATTACCACTCATCAGACATAGGACACAAAACTTGCTCTCCATACTTTGACAAACACCTTTCATGGACTTGTATACACAAAGCAGACAGAATTTGTCAGGTATTAATTCAGAATGATTCTAAACTATTGTCTCCTGACTTAGACTGAAAATCCATTTAGTCAAAACCTCACTGAAAATACGCTACAAAATGTATCTGAATGTCCATGCAGATGGATGTTGGTGGGGTTTGGACCTCCTACTGATAACAGCCAATAAGAAACTCTGTAGGATTTCTTCATTTACATGCCTTACCTTAATTGCAAAGTGGCCTTCTGAAAGTCGTATAAAATCTGGGTTGCAAGATTTATGTATTTTTTTCAGATTGCAAACCATCATGAGAACTACAGACTTCTGCTGCCAGTGCAGAATCACAGAATGTTAGGGGCTGGAAGGGAAAACCTGCTGAAAATAACTTAATTTTTATAAAATCAGGAAATGAGAATTTATCACTTGGCAGTGATATTATTATAATGGAAATCTACCACAGACAACCCAAATGATGGGCTTCAAGTGGAGAAAGCATTTCGTGATTCGGTAATAGAATAGTCTAAAGCCTCACACATGGCAGCAACCAGGGATTTTTAACCATTCAGAAAAACGTTGCAAAAACAATACAGCAAACCAAAGACAGTGCAGCAACTTCTTTGAATAAAGTGGTGGCAATTTCTTGATAACTTTTCAGTAATTTGTCAGACAATAATACAAAGAAAAGTGTAGCAAGAAAGTGCTATTCTACACAAAAGGGAAGTTGTGGTTTTAATTTGGTACAAATTACCATTATTTTAAATTTATAATCAGGTAAATTTGAACTATTTTACTTCATCTCCAGATTCAACACCAGGCCACAATAAGAAACTATCGACATAGCATTTTTCAGGTTATTCATGCAAGGTGAATCTCCTCATTCCTTTAGCTGTACTTGCATAGTCTATGGAGGCTTATGTATTACTCTTACAACTGTATAATCATTCAAAAAGCAGTATGAAAATTGGCTTCTGCACTTTTTTTACCAGTTTTTCATTTGAATGATATCATAAACAAACTCACCAACTCTAAAAGAAATACCTCCTTGAGGCACAAAAAATCCCCACCACTCAGATCCTTAAAATAAGACTAACCTCCTGTCCCCCAAAACTACTCAGGACTCTAAAGTAATCTTAATTAATGAGCTTTAACAATCAGTGTGATATTAATTTTTATAAATAAGATCTGGCTAAGTGAATGAATTACATGAGCTGAAGCCAAACTCTTCATGTGTGAAGCCTACAGACAAGGGTGCTTATGTGCTGCAGATTTCAGCTACATCAATTTCAGTCATAGATTTTCTGATTCCCAGTTGAGCTATGCTCAGCAGTGAGTTTTTCCCAGTTTCTAACTTCCAGCAGCTCTGCAACTGGCTTACTTGACCTTCCTATAATTTAAATCGTCCTGATAGCCTGCTGCCAGTAACTGAAGAGAACAATTCAATGGTTAAGGACTTTCCTGACCTTTTTTCCTTTCCCCAGGAGCTTCCATGTCTGTGAGGAGTACAATAAAAATCCATTAGCACTCTATACTCCCACTAGAAGTTCTCCAGAGAAGACATGTGAAGGCTGTGCTATCAATTTTCTATCTACTTTTCACAACTACTGCACAACAGTTATGTAGAGACTTTCACCTAGAAGTAAATTGATAAGAACCCAGAAGAAGGACTGGCATAACCTTTCTTTGGAAAAGAGTGGTTAAAATGTCATTAATTCAGTAGATAAGCCATGAAGCTGAAAAACAGAACCCAAATTTATCTCCTTGGCTTGATCACAAATTTGAGCAAGAATTTTGAGTAAGCCACTTAAGACCTTAACAAGTTAAATTCTTACATCTTATGTACTGTTTTAAAAGACCTTCCTATCATCTCTGTTATGGCTGTCCTTCTCTCTAAAATTTTCCTATAGTTGGGTATGCATCACTGGACAGCAAGAAATCAGAGCATGTGAAATCATTTCACAGGATTTCTTACTCATGTATTCATTTGAAAATTGCTCTTAAAATATACTTCTTTCTAATTAGAGCAAACTGAATACCACTTGTTCATTTTCAAGGCATGATTGTCAAGAATTATGATCAGGTATTAATAATGCCACTTTCTCCAAGCCAAACATAGGTGGTTCCCTTGAGTAAAAAATGGGGTAGACATGCCAGGGACCTGCATGGATGAACAAGGAGCTTCTGAAGGAAATCTCATGGAAAAAAAAAGATACTTACAGTTTACGGAAGAAGGGACTTGTCGCTTGGGAGAACTATAGAGTAGTTGCCAGGCCATGTAGGAAGGCAACAAGGAAAGGCAAAGCCCTCTTGGAACTAAAACTGGCAAAGGAAGTAAAAGAGAACAAGAAGGGCTTCTTCAAATATATCACAAAATCACACAGAATCACAGAATCAATAAGGCTGGAAAAGACCTCAATGATCACCAAAGTCCAGCCTGTCACCCAAGACCTCATGATTACTAAACCATGTCACCAAGTGCCACACCCAATCCCCTCTTAACACCTCCAGGGACGGTGATTCCATCACCTCCCTGGGCAGCACATTCCAACATCTAACAACTCTCTCTGTGAAGAACTTTCTCCTCACCTCATGCCTAAACTTCCCCTGGAAAAGGAAGAATAGGGAAGGTGTCGGCTCACTGCTGAACAAGGAGGCAGCCCTGATACCTGAGGATGCAGAGAAGGCAGAGTTGCTGAATGCCCTCTTTGCTTCAGTCTTTATTCCTAACACTGAACTCCCCTATGAACTCCAGTTCCTGGATGAAGGAGAAGACAACTGAGAAAGGAAGACTCTCCACTAGTCAATGAAGATTGGGTTAGGGATCAGTTACACAAACCGAATATTCGCAATTCCGTGGGGCCTGATGAGATGCACCCAAGAGTGTTGAGAGGAGTGGCTGATGGTGTCACTCTACCACTCTCCATCATTTTTGCAAAATTCTGGCAAACCAAAAGGTGCCTGAGGACTGGAGAAAGCCAAAGTCACTCCAGTCTTCAAAAAGGACAAGAAAGAGGTTCCAGAAGACTACAGACCAGTCAGCCTCACCTCCATCCCTGGAAAAATGATGGAATAACTCATTCTGGAGGTCACCTCTAGGCACTCAGACAAGAAGAAGATGATCAGGAGTAGTCAGCATGAATTTACCAAGGGGAAATCCTGCTTAACTAATCTGATAGCATTCTATGATGTCATAACTGAATGGGTAGATGCAGGGAAACCAGTGCATGTAGTCTACCTTGACCTTAGCAAGACTTTTGGCACTCCCATATCACCCTTGTGAGTAAGCTCAGGAAGTGTGGGATAGAAGAACAGACAGTAGGATGGATTCAGAACTGGTTACACAGTAGAGGCCAAAGAGTGGTGGGCAATGGTGCCAAGTCCAGCTGGAGAGCTGTGACTGATGGAGTCCCCCAGGAATCAGTGCTGGGTCCAATCCTGTTCAAAGTCTTCACCAATGACATTGATAAGGGTCCAGTGTCTGCTCATCAAGTTTGCTGATGATACCAAACTGGGAGGCTTGGCTTATACGCCTGAAGGCTGTGCAACCATTCAATGAGACTTGGACAAACTGGAGAGCTGGGCAGAGAAGAACCTAATGAGGTTCAACAAGGACAAGTGCAGAGTCCTACATGTGGGAAGGAACAATTAACTGCACCAGTACAGGCTGGGGGACAATCAGCTAGAGAGCAGCCCTGTGGAGAAGGACCTGGGAGTCCTGGTGGATAACAAGTTATCCACGGGACAGCAATGTGCCCTTGGTGCCAAGAAGGCCAACGGTATCCTGGGGTACATTAAGAGGAGTGTGTCCAACAGACCAAGAGAGGTTCTCCTCCCCCTCTATTCTGCCCTGGTGAGGCCACACCTGGAATATTGCATCCAGTTTTGGGCACCCCAGTTCAAGAGGGACAGGGATCTGCTGGAGATAGTCCAATGGAGGGCTATGAGTGTCATTAAGGGACTGGAGCGTGTGCCTATGAGGAGAGGCTATGAGACCTGGTGCTTTTTAGTCTGGAGAAGAGAAGACTGAGAGGGGATTTAATAAATATTTATAAATATCTAAGGGCTGAGTGTCAACAGGGAAGGGACAGGCTCTTCTGAGTTGCACCCTGTGACAGGACAGGGGGTAATGGATATAAACTACAGCACAGGAGGTTCCACCTCAACCCAGAGCTTCCAGCCTCTGGGGAACAGACTCCCCAGAGAGGTTGTGGAGTTTCCTTCTCTGGAGACTTTTCAAGACCTATCTGGATGTGTTCCTGTGTGACCTGCTCTGTGGTCCTGCTCTGGCAGGGGAGTTGGACTCGATGATCTTCAGAGGTCCCTTGCAACACCTAACAACTGTTTGGAAGGTACTATCATGGGCTATGTGGATTTGTATATGCATCGACTGAGAACCAGACAAGATCACTATGTTCATGCATTTATTAGTTAAACAATTGCTATTCATTTACAGAATCAGAATCACAGAATAAAGCAAGGTTGGGAAAGACCTCAGAGATCATCATGTCCAACCTATCACCTAACACCTTCTGACAACTAAACCATGGCTCCAAGTGCCACATCCAATCTTTTTTTTGAACATGTCCAGGGATCATGACTCCACCACCTCCCTGGACAGCACATTACTCTTTCTGTGAAGAACGTTCTCCTCACCTCGAGCCTAAACTTCCCCTGGCACAATTTGAGACTGTGTCCTCTCTTTCTGTCACTGGTTGCCTGGGATAAGAGACCAACCCCCACCTCCTCTCAGGTAGTTGTAGAGAGCAATAAGGTCTCCCCTGAGCCTCCTCTTCTCCAGGCTAAACAACCCCAGCTCCCTCAGCCTCTCCTCATAGGGTTTGTGCTCCAGGCCCCTCACCAGCTTCGTTGCCCTTCTCTGGACACGTTCCAGTACCTCAACATCTCTCTTGAATTGAGGAGCCCAGAAATGGACACAGTACTCAAGGTGTGGCCTGACCAGATCTGAGTACAGGGGAAGAACAACCTCCCTTGTCCTGCTGGCTACGCTATTCCTGATACAGGCCAGGATGCCACTGATTTTCCTGGCCACCTGGACACACTGCTGGCTCATGTTCAGCCTACTATCAACCAGTACCCCCACATCCCTCTCTGCCTGGCTGCTCTCCAGCCACTCTGACCCCAGCCTGTAGTGCTGCTTGGGGTTGTTGTGGCCAAAGTGCAGAACCCAGCACTTGGACTGGTTAAATGCCATCCTGTTGGACTCTGCCCATCTATCCAGCCTGTCAACGTCCTTCTGCACAGAATCACAGAATTAACCAAGTTGGAAAAGATCTCAGAGATCATCAAGTCCAACCTATCACCCAACACCATCTAATCAACTAAACCATGGCACTAAGTGCCTCATCCAGTCTTATTTTAAACACTTCCTTGGACAGTCACTCCACCACCTCACTAGGCAGCCCATTCCAATGGCCATTCACTCTTTCTGTGAAGAATTTCTTCCTAACATCCAGCCTAAACCTCCCCTGGCACAATTTGACACTGTGTCCTCTTGTTCTTCCTCTGGCTGCCTGGGAGAAGAGACCAACCCCCACCTGTCTACAGCCTCCTTTCAGGCAGTTGTAGATGGCAAGAAGGTCTCCCCTGAGCCTCCTCTTCTCCAGACTAAACAACCCCAGCTCCCTCAGCCACTCCTCATAGGGCTTGTGTTCCAGATACCTCACCAGCTTTGTTGCCCTTCTCTGGACACATTCAAGCAACTCCATATCTTTCTTAAAAGAGAGGCCCAGAACTGGACACAGTACTCAAGGTGTGGTCTAACCAGAGCTGAGTACAGGGGCACAATGAATTCCCTGCTATTGCTGATGCAGGCCAGGATGCCATTGGCCTTCTTGCCCACCTGGGCACACTGCTGGCTCATGTTCAGCCTACTGTCAACCAGTACCCCCAGGTCCCTCTCTGCCTGGCTGCTCTCCAGCCACTCTGTTCCCAGCCCGTAGTGCTGCATGGGGTTGTTGTGGCCTGAGTTTCCTTGTAAGGTTAAGTCCCCTAATCATCTTTTCTTGTCTTTCTTCAGTAGTTCCTTACAGAACCATAGAATGGGTCAGGGTTGGAAGGGACCTCTGAAGGTCATCTAGTCCAACCCCCTCTGCAGTAAGCAATTAGATCAGGCTGCCCAGAGTCCTGTTCAGCTTCTTTGAATACCTCCAGGGATGGGGCCCCAACCACACCCTGTTCCTAAAATCCAGTCTAAATCTGCTCTTTTTCTAGTTTGAAGCCATTGCCGCTTGCCCTGTCACTACAGGCCTTTGTAAACAATCTCTCTCCATCCTTCTTGCAGGCCCCCTTCAAGCACTGGAAGGTTGCTATTAGGTCTCCCCAGAGCCTTCTCTTCTCCAGGCTGAACAACCCCAGCTCCCTCAGCCTGTCCTCATAGTAGAGGTGCCCCAACCCCTTGATCATTTTCTTGGCCCTCCTCTGGACCCTCTCCATCAGGTCCATGTCCTTTCTACACTGAGGGCTCCAGACCTGGACATAGTACTCCAGGTGAGGTCTCACCAGAGCAAAGTGGTAGAATCACCTCTCTGGATCTGCTGGCAACACATCTTTTGATGCAGCCCAGGATGTGATTTGCCTTCTGGGCTGCAAGCTCACACTGTCTGCTCATGTTTAGCTTCTTGTCCATCAGCACCCCCAAATCCTTCTCCACAGGGCTGCTTTTCATCTCATCCCCTAGTCTGTATCGATAGTAAGGATTGTTCCGGCCCATGTGCAGAACCCTGCACTTGCTCTTGTAGAACTTCACAAGGTTCACCTGGCCCCACCTCTCCAGCCTGTCCAGGTCCCTGTGGATGACATCCCTTTGGGATGGTCTACTGCTGAGTTTGGAGTAAATGGTGCTTGAATACTAACCAAATCTCTTGGGCTGCCATATCTTTAGTGCCCTGTCCCATGGGTTTTCTCCAAGCAGATACTTGAAGAGGCTAAATTTAGCTCTTCTGAAGTCTAGGATTGTGATCCTGCTCATTGCTCTGGGCCTACTGCACTGATTCTGAACTCCACCATCTCATAGTCACTGCAGCCAAAGGCTGCTCTCAACCTTCAGGTTCTCAACCAGTCCCTCCTTTTTTGTCGGTACAAGGTCCACCTGTATTCCTCTCCTTGTTGGCTCCTCTACTACCTGTGTCACGTGGTTACAATCAGTGTTCTGGAGGAGCCTCCTGGACTGTGTGTGCCTGTGTGCAGCCTTTCCAGCAAAGTATCAGGGTAATTGAAGTCCTCCATGAAGAGGGCCTGTGATTGTGAGGCTACTTTCAGTGGTATGCATATAGCCTCATCAGCTTCCTCATCGTGATCAGCTGGCCTGTAATGGACACCCACAACTGTGTCTCCCAGATTTGGCTGCCCTTTAATTCTTACCCACAAACTCTCAACTTGCTCCTCACCTCCTGCTGTGCAGAACTCAATATATTCTGGTTCCTCTCTCATGTGAAGAGGTGGTGCAGCTTGTTTGTTGGTCCATCTTTCCTAAGAAGTACATAACCATTCCAGCCATGTGAGCTCTTCCACCATGTATCCTCAACTGCAATCAGATTGTAGCCCTTCAACTGCACACAGATCTCTAATTCCTTCTGTTTATTCCCCATGCTGCATACATATTGGTGTACAGGCATTTCAGAGAAAGCTGAGCAGAGTTTTCACCCTAGATGGGTAGAAGGCTTTCTGATTCTCACCATGGCAGGTAGCTGAACAACATTTTTCACTGCTCTGATTGACCAGGCTTATTCCTCAAGTGGAGGTAATGGCTTAAGCATTGACATTTTGGCCTCCACCCCCACAAAGTTCTTCAATTTAACACCTGTTTAAGAAAGTTGGCCATCTAGTTGCCAAAGATCCCACTGACCCTACCAGACAGATGGATTCCATTCTTCCCTAACAGGATATGGTAAGAAAAGAACATCCCATTATGGTAATACACAAAACCTTCACAATGACACCAGTCACATAGCCAGAGGTTTTTCTATGCTTTAGTCACCTATTTCTGGCTGTCCCTGTGACTCCAACTGGTAAAAGGGAGGAAGAGATAACTTGGGCCCCAAAATTTTTCACTTATTGCCCCAAAGCACAGTAGAATTTCTTCATTCTACCCAGGTTACAGGCTGCAATGTCATTCATGCCTGCATGAAAGAGTAACAGCAGACAGTAACCCATGTTCTTAACAAATTGGGGCACCCACTCAACTGCATCCCAAGCCTAGCATACTCTTCTATTCACTTGCTATAGCAAATTCATTTTTTCAGAAAATTACAAGGTTGGGGCTGCCCTGCTGGAAAGCAGGTCCACAGAGAAAGACCTTGGAGTGCTGGTAGACAACAAGTTCTCCATGGAACAACAATGTGCTCTTGTGGCCAAGAGAGCCAATAGGATCCTGGGATACATCAAGAAAGGTGTGTCCATCAGGTCTAGGGAGGTTCTTCTACCTCTCTACTCTGCCCTGGTGAGCCACAGCTGGAATACTGTGTCCAGTTTTGGGCTCCCCAGTTCAAGAAAGACAGAGACCTGCTGGAGAGAATCCAGTGGATAGTCCTGAGGATGATTAGGGGACTTGAGCTTCTCCCCTTTGAAGAGAGACTGAGATCCCTGGGGCTGTTTAGTCTTGAGAAGAGAAGACTGAGAGGGGATCTCATAAATGTGTATAAATATTTGAGGGGTGGGTGTCAAGTGGAGGGGGTCAGGCTCTTTTCAGTGGTTCACAGTGATAACACAAGGAGCAACGGGTTCAAATCTGAACATAGAAGATTTCACCTCAACATGAGGAGAAACTTGTTTGTAGTAAGGGTGACAGAGCCCTGGAATGGGCTGCCCAGGGAGGTTGTGGAGTCTCCTTCTTTGGAGACTTTCAAAATCCACCTGGATGCATTCCTGTGCAGACTACCCTAAGTGACCCTGCTTTGGCAGGATTAGACCCCATCATCTCCTGAGGTCCCTTCTAGCCTCTGATATACTGTGATACTGTGATAAAATGAAAAATCAGAATTGGAAATTTGTCTTTTTTTTTTTTGTCTGTATCATTCAAGTGTGTTGACAAATGTCTTTTTACCATTCTAGCAGAAAACTGGTTGACCAAAGTATTACAATCTATCACTTGTGTACCCCCAAGATACCACATTATACTTGTTCAAAACCCCCCACATAATTCAGATTTGCATCATAATCACTGATCATTTAGGAACTGCGTAGACTCTTCTTTCCATAACTTGCCTGTGCTGTTTCGAAATAGAAAAACAAACACAAAAAACTTTATACTCTGAGTTTTATTATTATTATTGTTATCAGTTTGTGCTCACTGTCTCTTGTCCTATCAGCAGGCACCACTACTTTCATCAGGTATTTCTAAACATTGATAATACCCCCCTGAGACTTCTCAGGGCTAAGCAGGCCCAGCTCTCTCACCTGATCTTTGAAACTCTAGTCCTCATGACCCTTCACTTGACTTGATCCAGGATAGTCATATCCTTTTTGCACTGGGAGCCCAAAACTGGACCCAGCACTTATATGTGTCTCACCAGGTCTGAGTAGAGGGGAAGGATCACCTCCCTCAACCTGCTGGCAACTCCCTTTCCATTGTAATCCTTTCCTGTTAGGGTGCATTACCTCTTAATGGTCAGCTAGTGTCCGTCAGGACAGTAAGGTCCTTTACTGCAAAGTTGCTTTCAAGTCTGTCACTCTGCAGCATAGATGGGGCCGAAGGTTTACTGCTACCAAAAGGCTAGACTTTATGTTTTATTTTGCTAACCTTCATGAGATTTCCTGTCTGTTCATTTTATAACCTTCTGGTGTATTGCCAGCTTTTTATCATCACATTTTTTTATCTTCTGCAAATGTGTTAAGTATGTGTTCTGTACTGTCCTTAGGGAGGATGTTAAATACTGTTGGCCCAGCATTGAACTCTGAGTAACTAGCAGTTACTGGATTCCAATTAGGTGGTCTTTGTTCTGCTACCAAAACCGTTTTTGCTCAGCAGTCCAGCTGGTTCTTGACCCACTTCACTGTCCTTTTAACTAGTCCCTGCTACTTCAGTTTGTCTGAGAGGATGTTGTGCAATACAGTGTCCCTTTGGACCCTAAAGTAGAGATAAACAAACACCCTTCATCTCACCCACCAAGCTAGTCACCTTGCTGTAGATGGCTATGAGGTTAGTCAAACATGATTTTCCCCATTGTAAATCTGTGCCAACTATGCCCAGTCAGATGCTGGTGATTTACATTTTTGTAAATAGTTTTTGGCACTTGCTCTGTGCATCATCTCAGCTATTGATGAGAGGCTGCCTGTCTGCAGTACCACTGATTTTCCGTCTTGCCTTTCCTGAAGATAGGCATGACATTCACTTCGACCTAGATGTTAGGAATCTTCCTCCTGCCTCTCCCCACCAAGTTAGTCCTGCCAGGCCCTTTCAAAAATGACCGAAACTGGTGAAAGAGTCTAGATTCCTCATCAACTATGTGTGCATTCCAGCACATCCCATGGACATGTCTATATCCACTTGGTTTGAATGTTCCCTGATCTGATCCTCCTCCACCAAGTATAAGTTTCATTTGGTCTGCCCAATGGCTATAGGGACCCAGGATTCCCAAATGCTGCTTTTACCAGTAAAGACTGGCGAAGAATGATGGATTACCTTGTCTTTTTTTTGTGTTCTTTATCAGAAATCTCATGGCTGCTCACCAGGGGACTCACATTTTTTCTAGTTTTCCTTTGGCTGCTAATATTTCTCCAAAAGCCTTTGAGTTTCCCTTCATGACCCTCATCATATTAAACTACAGATGCACATTTGGCCAATTCCTCTGTTTTCCCCGCAGAGGCCATCTGTCTGTGTCTTCACCTTGCACACTTGCCTTTTACATTTGACTTGGTCATGATCTCAATGTTCATCCCACAGGCCTCCTGCTGCCTTTGCTGCACTTTGTGTTAGAGCGGTTCACTCTTCAGGTTAGAGGTGGTGATATCTGAAATATCAACCTCTCCAGGACTCTTCATTCATGGGATTATTCCAAGCAGCTGCCTAAGGCAGCCAGATTCTGCTCTCCTAAAGATCAGGGTTATAATCCTCCTTTTTTTTTTTGATGTCTTCTCTCATCATCCTGAGTTCTACCACCTCATAGTCCCTTAGCAATGCTGCACCTGTCCTTCAACTTGTTGACTTCTTTATATGCATCAGGTCCAGCAAAGCATCCTCTGACACTGGCTCTTTAATCACTTGTGTTAGAGCTACCTTAGCACTGTGGTTTACATCTCTTCAGCAGAGGCAACAGAAGTCTGCAAGAGACTGTGGACATAAGGCCTATTAAGCTGTCAGAAGGTTGTATTCCCAGCCCTGGGGAGGGTGTTACTGAGAGAACTGGGCTTGTTTAGTCTGGAGGAAAGGAGGCTCAGGGGAGACATTATTGCTCCATGCAGCTCCCTGAAAGGAGGTTCTGGTGAGGTTGGTATTGGTCTCCTTTCCCAAGCCACACGTGATAGGAAAAGGCCTCAAGTTGTATCAGAGGAGGTTTATGTTGGATATAAGGAAAATTTTCTTAACTGGAAGGATTGTCAAGTACTGGAACATGCTGCCCAGGTAAGTGGTAGACTTGCCATCCCTGGGGGGTATTTAAAAGACATATAGATGTCATCCTTAGGGACATTGGTGGATTTGGAAGTGCTAGGTTAACAGTAGGACTTGATTATTTTAAGGTTTTTTCCAACCCAACTGATTCTATGATTCCATCAAAACTAAAAGAAAAAGGAAAAAAAAAAAAAACACCAAAAAACAAACACAATACTGCCTACCTCAGGGATCACTTCGTTGTATTCAGTATCTATGCTCTAGTGTTCACAAAATCCAGAAGAGTTCACTTTTCGTGACATTAAAAAAGTGGGACAGGGAGGATGGGGGTGCGAGGGTGGAGACATTTCTTGTTGGAATTTTCTGAAATACTCTTTTTAAAACAACGCCTTAATTTTTTTATTTTACTGGTAATGCTGAAAGAGACTTAAAAGTTCAGTTGAGTTTATTAGTGTGTGATTTTGCTAGGCTTTCAAAACCAGCCAAATCACAAAGAAAAGTATAACCAAGGATTTAATTATCTCACAAATTACAAATAATAAATAGAACATATTAAGAAACACAAGCTGTATCTAGAAGTTTTATATATTATATACCACACCGATTTTTTTTTTTAATAAAAAACAATCAAACTGAAACACAATATCAGTACCATAAATTTCTTGGAAGCTGAAGAATAAGCAGTGTCTGTGTCTGTAGCACAATATTGCAGCAGTGATTCCCACATCATCCCTTTCATACTAAACACACTTCTCTTCAAACTGAATATAAAAATTAGTGTGTAACGACTAATGTTACTTTGGAACATTGCTGTAATAGAGAAAAGAAGATTTAAATTTTTAAAACAATCTTAAGTATTCAGAATTTGAGAAATCATGTCCAGTTTTCACTGGTTTCACAGCAAACATTCAACAATTGCTTTGACATTGGAAAGGCACCAGGTTTTTCCCATCATTTTCTGGCTTGAAACCTCAGTAAATTTAATCTTTGCCAAAGAATTACATGTTACATAAACGCTGAGTATTTCACATCATGTACTTTATTTGAAATGATACCGAGTGCTTTTAAATGGAACCCTTTTTGTGAGTTGTGATGGTTCATCAACCTTGTAAATTAAGAATATCTATTAATTTTTTATCTGCATTTTTCAACTCAGGTTACAAAAACCTTGAAACACGATTCTCCTCATACTGCTGCTGTCATGGGTTCATCAGTCAGCATTTCCACTACAGACTTTTACTCTCAAAGCTATATTATAAAATTGTATTTTAAAAATTAACATTAGGTTTTAAAAACTAATTGCAAACTATTTCTAAGACTGAACCACATAAAAAACCCTCACACTTAAAAGCATAAAGTCTCCCAGATTCTTTGATCCTGTAACTTGTATAAAACAAAACCAGGCCTGTTTTATAAACCACATTTTGAACAGAAATTATCTGAAATTTAATTTTAGCCTTCTTCTCATTTCAATGAAAGAAATTTTGCTTTCATCTTTGAAACCTTTTTATTACAAATGAGTATGCATTAATTGGACTTACACATTTACAAATAGAATTCACTGCTCTGAAGTTGCTACAATTCATCCCTTATATTATACTTATTGTTAAATTAACCAGTAATGTACTTACGTATTCAGAATTACAGTACATAGTCAGGTCAAGACATGTAAGGGCAGTTAAGTATATATGATAACATAAAATACAGTATGCACCTAAAACTGTGCTTTTACTCATGTTCCTAGCTATCAAAACTTTTCACAACCTCCTTTAGTTCTGTGATTATGATCATAAATGCCGGCAGCTGATTCTTTGAAGCGAGACCAGTAGCAGAAAATGTAACTGACCCAAAAACTATTGTGAATAACAGATTGCTTTAAGAACACTTATAAATGCATTCTAGAGTTCTGTATACATTTTGATGATTTTTTTTGGTTAAAAAAAAAGGTTAAAAAGTGAATATATTTCTAGTACATATTTAGTTTACTTTGAGAACAATATAATAGGAAACAAATCCTTTAAGAAGCTTAAGTTAAAATGTAAGAATCCTTTGCACATTCTGGTAAAAACAGCAGTTAATTAGTAAACTGCAAGAAACTCAGAAAACCTACACTGCAGCAAATTTGTTCTTCTGTGTCTATTATCTTTCTCAATATACCCAAACTATCATTATTATTGATGCTGAAGCAGGATTCTCACTAATCACCACCCAGACAATATTGTGTAAATATGCTCTTCCAAAGTATTACTCTTCCAAACCCTGACTATGAAAAACTGTAACCATTTGAGCTGCCAAACTAAGGCTTCACTTTGAAAGCAAGCAGCCTCCACCAGACCTGGTCTGTAGTGTTTGATGAGTTGCTTTGACTTTACTTCTCTGAGGGGGAAATGCTGGATGAATTCTGCTCTGTTTCCAGAATCTCAGAATGGTAGCGGTTGGAAGGGACCTCCAGAGATCACTGAGTCCAACCCCCCTGCTGAAGCATGTTCACCTAGGGCAGGCCACACAGGAACACATCCAAGTTTTGAAAGTCTCCAGGGAAGGAGACACCACAACCTCTCTTGACATCCTGTTCCAGTGCTATGCCTCCCTTACAATAAAGAAGTTTTTCCTCACATTGGCACAGAACTGTTCTGGTTTGTATCTATTGCCCCTCATCCGATCACTGGGCACCACTGAAAAGAGACTGGCTGCATTTTCTTGACACCCTCCCTTAAGGTATTTGTAAATACTGATCCAATTCCCTTTCTGCCTTTTCTTCTCCAGGCTAAGCAGCACAAGGTCTCTCAGCTCCACACACTTAACTCTTGGAACAGCTTTAAAGGGAAGAGCAAACAGTGAGCTTGATTCATCAAGTGGTAGATGTAAGGAAGGCTGTGGATGTAATGTACCTGGACATCAGCAAGGCCTTTGACACCATCTGCCACAACAAGCTCCTGGCAAAGCTGGCAGCTCGTAGTTTGGACAGGAGCACTCTGAAATTGGTCAAGAACTGGCTGGAGGGCTGGGCCCAGGGGGTGTTGCTGAACGGTGCCACTTGCAGCTGGCAGCCAGTCACTAGTGGCGTCCCCCAGGGATCAGTGCTGGGCCCCATCCTGTTCAATATCTTTATTGATGATCTGGACAAGGGCATTGAGTCCATCAACACTAAGTTTGCAGATGACACCAAGTTAGGAGCAGGTGTTGATCTATTGGAGGGTAAGAGGGCCCTGCAGAGGGACCTTGAAAGGCTGGTTGGGTAGGCAGAGGCCAATGGGATGAGATTTAACAAGGCTAAGTGCAGGGTTCTACACTTTGGCCACAACAACCCCATGCAGCACTACAGGCTGGGGACAGAGTGGCTGGAGAGAAGCCAGGCAGAGAGGGACCTGGGGGTACTGGTTGACAGTAGGCTGAACATGAGCCAGCAGTGTGCCCAGGTGGGCAAGAAGGCCAATGGCATCCTGACCTGCATCAAGAATAGTGTAGCCAGCAGGAGCAGGGAAGACACTCTGCCCCTGTACTCAGCACTGCTTAGACCACACCTTGAGTACTGTGCCCAGTTCTGGGCCCCTCAGTTTAAGAAAGATGTGGAGTTGCTTGAATGTGTCCAGAGAAGGGCAGCAAAGCTGGCGAAGTGTCTGGAACACAAGCCCTATGAGGAGTGGCTGAGGGAGCTGGGGTTGTTTAGTCTGGAGAAGAGGAGGCTCAGGGGAGACCTTCTTGCCATCTACAACTGCCTGAAAGGAGGCTGTAGACAGGTGGGGGTTGGTCTCTTCTCCCAGGCAGCCAGAGGAAGAACAAGAGGACACAGTGTCAAGTTGTGCCAGGGGAGGTTTAGGCTGGATGTTAGGAAAAAATTCTTCACAGAAAGAGTGATTGGCCATTGGAATGGGCTGCCTAGGGAGGTGGTGGAGTGACGTCCCTGGAAGTGTTTAAAATAAGACTGGATGAGGCACTTAGTGCCATGGTTTAGTTGATTGGATGGTATTGGGTGATGAGTTGTACTTGATGATCTCTAACATCTTTTCCAATCTGGCTGAGGAGGCTCAAGGGAGACATTATAGCTGTCTACAACTACCTGAAGGGAAGTTGTAGCCAGGTGGGAGTCGGTCTCTTCTCCCAGGCAACCAGTGACAGAACGAGGGGACACAGTCTCAAGTTGTGCCAGGGGAGGTTTAGGTTGGATATTAGGAGGAAGTTCTTCACAACGAGAGTGATTTGCCATTGGAATGGGCTGCCCACGGAAGTGGTGGAGTCACCATCCCTGGAGATGTTCAAGAAAAGCCTGGATGAGGCACTTAGTGCCATGATCTAGTTGATTGGATAGGACTGGGTGATGGGTTGGACCTGGATGATCTTGGAGGTCTCTTCCAACCTGGTTAATTTTATGATTCTATGGTCTATGATCAGATGCTCTTTGGAATATTCTAAGAGACTCCAGTCCCCCAGATCCCTTTGTATGTGAGCCTGAAGAGAGATGACACTTGTGTTATCCTGAAAAGACATGACACAGACATGACACGGACACGACACAGACACTGACTCAAACAATGACTTTTAATTACCATGGGAGCATTCAAGAAACACCTTGCAATATCTGGAATAAAACACATCTGTTTATGATTTCAGACTTACAAGAACAGTAAATAGCAACTTCACTCTTCACATTTTTGAGCTTTGCTTCACAACAATTGGGACAGCAATGTGTCTTTGTGGACAAGAAGGCAAATGGTATCTTCAGGTGCAGCATGAAAAGTGTGCCCAGCAGGTCTAGGGAGTTTTTTCCCCTCTAGTCTGCCCTGTTGAGACCACGCCTAGAATATTGTGTCCAGTTTTGGGCTCCCCAGTTCAAGAGAGACAGAGACCTGCTGGAGAAAGTCCAATGGAGAACCACAAAGATGATTAGGGTACTTGAGCATCTCCCCTATGAAGAGAGACAGATCCCTGGGGCTGTTTAGTCTTGAGAAGAGAAGATTGAGAAAGGATCTCATCAATGTCTATAAATACCTGAGGGGTTGGTATCAAGTGGAGGGGGCCAATCTCTTTTCAGTGGTGCACAGTAAGTAATAAGACAAGGAACAATGGATACAAACTCGAACATAGAAGGATTCACCTCAACATGAGGAGAAACTTCTTTACAGTGAGGGTGACAGAGCACTGGAACAGGCTGCCCAGAGAGGTTGTGGAGTCTCCTTCTCTGGAGACTTCCAAAACCGACCTGAATGCATTTCTGTGCAGACTGCCCTAAGTGATCCTACTTTTGGCAGGGTGGTTGGACCCAATGATTTCTGGAGGTCCCTTCTAACCTTTAACATTATGTGGCTCTGTGACTCTGTGTAACTACAACAATGGCACCCATGACAAGATTCATCCTATATTTAAGTTAAGAATCTATTCATCCTTTTATTATCCTAAGCAGCAAGATCTTAGATAAATTTAAGTGCTCTCTGGGATTATCACTTTACCTCTCTCTGAAGGGAATGGAAGGGACAATTAATGCTGATCTGACTCTTAAATAAACATACTGCTTAAAAGTCTAACATCGAGTATGATGAGCTTTGGCCTTCAGACTTTTCTATACAAAAGATCTATGCTTTCAAAATTTAAACTCTGGAATAAAATAATTTCTGAATTGTTAGAATAGAATTAAATGATAATGCTTTCCTTTACAATTTTACACAAGTAGCTAACGTCATTCTATAGATAAAAAAATTCTCTTCTGTTTTAGCCAAGAAGTTTCTTTTCTACTTGCCTATTCACACCTCTCCATTTGCACTAATGACCCTATGCTATTCCTGATCACACTTGCTTTCAGTTTCATAGAATCACAGAATCACAGAATTAACCAGGTTGGAAAAGACCTTCAAGATCATCAAGTCCAACCTATCACTCGACACCATCTAATCAACTAAATCATGGCACTAAGTTCTTCACCCAGTCTTATTTTAAACAATTCCAGGGACCGTGACTCCACCACCTCCCTGGGCAGCCCATTCATACTACAATTTATCCTTTCCTTGCCCACTCATTCTCTCCCACCTTTTCTTTACCATACAGTCAGCACACAGCCCCACAGATCTTATCAGTCATTCCAGCCACTGCCTGATAGACCCTTCCCTGTCCATCTCCAGGCTCCATCATCTACTTCCAAATTCCCTTGCAGGGAGTCAGTATTAGGACTCATCCTACACAGCTTTCACCCTAGATGCCATATACACCGCCAGTACCTCTTTTACTATGAATTCACATAATCTTTCTCTGAGCCAGAATCAGATCCACTTCAGTCTCATCTTTGCCAGCACAGCAGTTGTTTATGTACTGTGATAAAAGACTCACGGTTAGACTTGGTACCATAAGCTCAGGCAGCTTCTGCTCATAGGATCACTCTAGAATGCTTCAGCGGTCCTCATGCAAGGATTTGAAAAGACCTTATTTTTGGGGTTTCTTTTGATTTGTTTGGTTGGGTTTTTTCCCTTTTCTCCCCCTGAATATTACCTTTGACTAATCTTTACTGCTATGCCAAATTCAGCAGTCATCTCTGGACTGAAATACACAGATGGAGCTTTCTACTCCAAACTCACACCTCAAACTTGTGTTTCAGCCTGCCTTCCTGTTGTCTTGTCAGGTCTAACCATCAGGTAGACTACTTTCTTTATTTTAATCTCGAGCCATTTCTCCCAAGTCCTTCCTGAATTAAAAATGACAGAAGCATCATCCTTTCAGTAGACATATACTGGTCATCAGAACCCATACACTGAGACTTGAATACTCATAAAAATTTGTGGTCTAAGGTGCAATGATTTGCCTAAAACAGAATCACAGAACAGTAGGGCTTGGAAGGGACCTCTGGAAGTCATCTAGTCCAACCCTTTTGAAAGCCTCCAGAGAAGACTCCACAACATCTCTGAGTAGCCTGTTCCAGTGCTCTATCAGCCTCAAAGTAAAGGAGTTTTAATTTATGTTTAGGTGGAACTTCCTGTGTTCTATTTTGTGTCCACTGTCCCTTGTTCTATCACTGGGCACCACTATCTTTTTAACACCCACCCTTTAGATTTGTAAGTACTGATAAGATCTGCTCTCTGTCTTCTCTTCTCCAGGATAAAGAATTCCAGGTCTCTCAGCCTCTCCTCATAAGACAGATGTTCCAGTCCCCTAATGATCTTTGTAGCCCTCCACTGGAGTGTCTCCAGTAGTTCCTTGTCTGTCTTGAACTAGGAAGCCCAGTACTGGAGACAGTATTATAGATGTGGCCTCACTATGGCAGAGCAGAGAGGGAGGAGAGCTTTCCACTGGGCACTCTCTTCTTAATGCAGCCCAGCGTATGTATGGTCTCTCCTGTTCACTCATGGAGGCAACACTCATCAAGGTTTTTGTTACCGCTTTGTGTATTATAATTATTGTCATATCATAGTCTATAGTCTTGATTAATACAGTTCTGTGCCCTGGCACTGTAAGCATAGATCATCTTCCTAAATAGTAATTTTCACCTTACCACCCTTCTCTTTACAGCCTTCTTTATGAATTAAATACAAGCTTCTTTTCTTCACTTCTTTCCCAAACACTGCTGAAATCAAAAGGAAATTGTGTACAAACATGGTAAGGTGAGGAAGCAAGCATTACCAAATCTCGGGTTCGCCTCTTAGTGCTGCTCACTAGTGCAAACAAAAAAAATGGTGTCATAAATATTGCATTCATATGACTTCTGGACAACTCAGAGCAAAACAAGCTTGAGTATGCCTCTAATAAGATCAAATACTGTTTGACATAGATGAACAGTATTTTTGTGTCTGTTCACAATTCATATAGTACATTTACAGGGCAGTATGAAAAGGACAACTATACACTAAAATGGTGTTAAACTAGGAAATGTGAGAATGCAACAATCCTTTGCAGAAAACCAACTGTTATATGCTCTTCTCTGTTGGATGTGAAGCTACTTTTATACTTTGAAGAATCTCAATTTCTTAGCAAAGCAGCTGCAAAAATTGCTATACCAAACAACACTACTCCTCTGATGGAGTGTTTCTAGACTCCTCTGTATCTAATAATTTAAACTTTAACAAAGTCTTAGGCTGTAATATAAAAATTTACAAGATTATGCTTAACATGTGAAATACTTTCCATTTAAGTTTCTTGTGTTATATTCTCAACGTGCAGAGTCTATGTCATACATTTATGTATGAGTCCAGTTATAGTTGAATCTTATTCCAGACAAGCCAACACATTATTTTTCCAAGGGTGTGTTTTGTGAATGCCATATATTTGCTTTCATGTGGGTGATTTAATGATTCTAATTCAGAGTAAAAATTCAGCAAACATGCTTTTTAGAAAAAATTAGTCAGCAAATGCAACTGATTTTTTTATCACATTAATAAGACATATATTCATGTATAATAAACCTGGTTAAAAATTCAACTATCATATTGAAATAATTCTTATTTAAATAAAAAAAATATTGAAAAGTATCACAGTATCACAGTATATTAGAGGTTAGAAGGGACCTCAAGAGATCATCAGTCCTATTAAAATAATTTCTTCATAGTCTATAAAAATTGTGAAATAAGTTATTTTGTCTTGTAGGGCAGAATAGAAAAATTGGCTCATTATTGCAGATATTTTTCTTAGTAAAATTTTTGTGTTTTCATACACCATTATCAGATAGTACCCTTGTTAAGTACACACTAGAATGTGCTCTTGTGCTGGTTTGAGGCCAGACAGATCCTCTCTTGCCCCAAGAGAGACAAAAGAATGACACTCACACAAACAGATTGGAGAGTGATGGAAAGTTTAAATGGAAAAGCAATTGGTGAAACTACAAAAACTACAAAGCATAGTGGCAAAGATATCCCAAAGCGTAGAGAGTCCCTTACATAACACCTAAAGACCTCCCAACTCTTCCCTTCTCCCCACCTGAGGGTATACCCAAAGACCCTCAGGGCTCGCTCTTCTCCCCCCCAGTGCTAGGCTAGTCTCAGGCTGACCAGGTCTGAGACTGCCCCCGCCTCCTTTCTCCCCCTGGGATTAGGCCTAGACAGGCCAAACAGGCATTGAGGTACTCCCTCACCATTACCCAATAGGGAAGCATCTCCCACGGGAGCAGAGAAGGAAGAAAGAGGGAGAGAATGACTTTGCAGGTGGATTTATAGGGTGCAAGATTTATGGGTAGCAATATGCCATTTCCTGTGTCCACCTTACTGGGTTGGACACTCAGGACACCAGAGGTGTAACTCATATGGCAGTAACAGGAGGCACCCAGCCTGAACTGCCACAGCTCTTTAGTGAAATTCAGTGTATTTTAATCCTAAGTGATCACACTCTTCTATTATTAAAGAAGCAGAATTAATTTTGAGACTGCTTCCTATTTGGAATCCATTCAACATTCAGTCCCATTGTGAGCACTCAAATTTCAAATATATTTCTTAATTTAATGAGTATTTTAATGTATATGAAACACAGAGCTTAGCCAGTTCTTATGGTGAACTCCAACCTGGGACATTTAAGATTAAATGTGTCTTTCACTTTTTTTTTCTTCTGTGAATCACTTAATAATTCCTATAGCATACCATTTCGTTTTATAAGAAGCAGCTTCAATAGTCCACCTGCCTATTTCAGTCATTTGTGTAATGCTGAGATTTTCTCTTACTACACATATATGGAGAGCTAAATAAAAAATGGGATCCTAATGTCAGCTAGATACTTCATCTTTTGTTGTAATTTTATATATAGAAGAATAGGTGCAAGCTCAGATCAGATTCCTTGGCATCAGTATAAAGAAACTCCTCTAGGAAACGTCAGCGCACAAGCTGCTACCTAGGCAGTTACAAGTCACAGAACACCTTCTGATTTTGTGATCCTTAATGTCTAGTTAACATAATTGACACGTTAATTCTGTGAGAGCTCTTAAATATGGTTCATAAAACATGAACAATTGATTGAAATTGCTATAATTTACTTTTTGTCATTTTCAACACAACACACTGCATATTTATTATGTGAGTACTGTGCATAGAAATATAAGTGTCTGCAAAAGTCACAAAATTCAGTAAGTACTCAAAAAATATAACTTTAATGCATGGTCTCCAGGATCAAGGCTGGAGGTAGCTGCCAGATAATCTGCACAGATGCTATGACATCATATAGGTCTGAAGTGCTATGACAAAGAGAGGGAAATGGGACACAGTAATAAAAATTTTTCCTTAAATAGCTTACAACTCCAACTCCCCTATATTGTTCTGCAACATATTATGTCCTACATATACAGGCTGTCCTGCCATGTGCACATCCAGGCAGCTATTCTCAGAGAAGATGGCCCAGAAAATAATTCATTCAAATACTGAGAATGCATGCCAAAGTATCTGAGCAAAATACTGACATGAAAGGAGGAAAGGTCAGAACAAAGGATCTAAGTATGAAAATATTATATGGGGCTGTATCTCAAAGCATCCTGACTGTGATAAGCTGACAAATCTTGATGTAAAATGAATTTAAGTAAAAAAACAGGATGAAAAAGAGTCAAGAAACTAGATGTGAGGCAGTCCTAAAATTTGGAAGGCCAGTGAAGTTTAGAAAGATGAAAACAATAATTTATTTTCATGGGTATCTGACTGAGGAACAAGAAAATAAAATTGTCAGATGAAGAAGAGCCATAGAAAAAGCTTCCAACTTCAGAAATGTGTCATTCAGTTAAGATTCCAATTAGTGCTCTATCTTTGAACTAAAAATCTTCTGCTGCTTTTTCTAGAATTCTGGGTAATATTTCAGTGCGTGGAAGTAAATTGGATAAACAATTGAATTACCAAAAGAGTGAACACACTGTTTTCCTTTGGATATTTGTATGTCATCAGGGTCTGTGGGAAACTTACAAAGCAAGTTATTTTAGTGTCCAGAAGAAAAGCAAAGGAAAATTTTCATTGCAACTCAGTGGGCTACACTGACATTGAACAACTCTATTTGATGTGAGACAAGGCTCGCACTACTTGGAGTCTCTGAACTGCAGCTGGCTCCCTGGTCCAGCTTCTCCCTCTCTCTCTTTGCTAAGACGCACAGTGGAATTCAAGACTGGCATATCTAGGAATTTGGTTTGCATAACAGATAAGACAAAGGGAAGTACATCTTTCTTTTCCTTGGAATATCTTTCCTTACTGAGTTTCTGATTCCAATTTTACGTTCAGTGCATGCAAATCCAATCTAGATATGAGACCATATTTTTTAAAAATATGTTGTCAGTACTGAGTGCATAACACCTATGACTGCTTTATATGCAGACATAATCAAATGCAGCTACTTCTCATGTAGAATACTATAGCTTGACATCAGTAGTATTAAAAAGCAAAGAATATTGTATGATGGTCAGCTGACTTCAGGTAGGTGTATGTCAGAATTCTGAAACAACAGCTGTGATAAGCACCCCTCAGCTTTTTCTCAGTTAGAGAAAAAGTATTCTCAGCAGTTATACGTTTAACCTGAAATTCAGCTGCTGTTGGAATAAAATACATTTACTATCTTATGAAGGGATTGGCTCAAAAATAATTTCAGCTGACTCTCTATAGATCCATATGAAACCCAGACTGCTACTGAACAACCAGCATCACTTGCTGAAACATCCCAAATGGAAGTCAAAAGTCTTACTTTGAAGGACTAGCCTGGCTTGATCCCATTTGCATGTATGACTTGGCAAAAATTACAAAGGTGATTTAGCTACAGTTCAGTCAAAGGTGATTTAGCTACAGTTCCGTTTCAGAAGATGCCTGAGCACAGTTAGAAACCAAACATTAAAATATAACAAGGTCTAAATGCTAGATCCTGCAGACAAACTGTATTGCAGAGACAGCTGATTTATTTAAATATACAGACTTCAAAGCAGAGAATTCCAGGTGCAACAGTGCCATCCAGGGGCCAGCCAATTGCTGGCGAGCTTCCAGTGAATTTCCTGAAAGTTACTTTATTCACATAAACAAACAAACAAATTATATTTAAAACTATTTCCTTATATTTATATTTATAAATATTACCTCAGTTCTTTTAACTACTGCAGCAGATAAACAGTACTGTGAAAGAAAATTGGATTAATTCTTCAGATATTCTTATATTTAGCACTGAGTGTTGTAAAATAGAAAACTATTTATTACAATTTAGATCAACAATTCGTTCTAGCACAATAAACTGGGAATAATGAAGAAAAGGTCTGATGAAATGTTGCCAAACTTTTCAGACTGAGACTTCTCAGAGTTCAAAATCCATATGGGCTCAGCCTCACTTTACTAAGGCTACATAAAATGAATTGCGTTTATTAAATATTACAGAGCTAAAGCTCCAGGTGACTTAATTTCTGCACTATTTGTACTCTCCTTTCTGTCGAAACATAAATTATTGTCAATCAAAGGATTCCAAAGGGGTCTGAAAACAGAGCCTGCTTTGATGTCATAGAGAAAATGAGGGAAAGGGGGAAAGCATAAAATAAAATCTAGAAATAAATACATCACTGTTCACCATTTACTCAAGCCCTTTTGTGTGTGTCTGTGCGTGTTTTGTTGTTGTTTTGGTTTTTGTTGGTTCCATAATGGCAGCAACATGATGAGAAACGCAAACGAGGTTATTTCTCAGATTATAACCTATTCGGAGGGGCAGATGTCTTGGGATTTAGAGACGTACATCTTTGGGGGTCTTTAAGTGAGCCAAGCCAATGGTGCGAAGTGGCAGCACAAAATGCAACGCAACCGCGATCAGTTGCGGTTGGAGGACTGAGGGCCTTCGAGCATACGCCTAGAGAAGCTCCTACCATAGAGCTGCACCCTAAAGGGGTCGTTGCCCCGCCCCGCGCATGCGTGCACTTTCGCTTTGCCCTGCCTGTGTAGCGGCGTGGGAAGAGCTCGGAGGGCAGCGGGTGGCTAGGACCGTGCAGGGGTACAGCGGATCCCCCCAGACAGGGGCTGGTGCCATGGCTCCCGTGCTGAATCTCAACAATGAGGTGAGCCATCGGCCCCTGGCCGTCCTCTACGGTGGCGGTCAGGGCAGGCCGAGGCGGGGCGGTTGGGGAGGCCTGGGTCGCAGCGTGCCCGGCGGGGCAGGTGAAGGCAGCGGCCCCTGAAAGGGGCCGGGGAACCGGGAGGGAAGTGGCAGAGCTGGAGGGTGGCGTATCACTCTTCGAACTGGCCGAGCCGGACCCGATGCTGCCCCGGTCCGATGTGGCTACCTGGCACAGTGGGGAAGGCCCCTGGGCGGACCCCGCCGTCACCATGTGGCCTGAGGACTGCCGCAGTCGCCCTGGGAAATGTTGAGCTCCGTGCTGGCTCTCAGCGAAAGGGCTATATGATGGAATTCAAGGTTTGTCTTGCGAAAATAAATTATCTTTAGAGGGGTAAAACGCAAGTATAAATGTGCACTTATGCTGTACATCCTGTCATTGAATGGCATATCATCATTGTACGTCATGTCTTACTGTGTTTCTGTTCACTCTAGAGTTTTACAGGTGCATCTAGCAGACCTACCAAAGTCTTTACTGTTTATCTTATGGCTAGCAGAGATATGATGGTGTTCTATTTTCATGGAGTTCAGGGGTCTTAGAATGAAAAATTAATGGGTTCCAGCAAATGTTTTCCTGTTCTGCAAGAAGTTTGGTGTTTCATAGGGGATTTTTTGCTTGCTCTGTAACGTGAATTAACATAGATGTGTTTAGCTTGTGATGAGTTTTCACTACACATTTGCAGATCGTTGTATAGAGTAAGTCTGACATAAACTGGCTTCTTTAAATCCTTGCTACAACACCTAAAGAATAGCTGTCAGTTGTACTGATCATGTATTGGATCAGCTTCTGCAGATGGCATTGTGCACTTTCAGAATGCCTAGGTAATTTGTAGCATGGTTGCAGTTTGTTGTCATCAAAACCAAAATGACAGATTCTACAAGCATTTTTGGATTATGCTTATTTACGTAAATTTTATTTTGTAGGTGTATAGTAACTCTGAGGAATGTTAATTTGCAAATCAGGAATTTGGTGAGAGATAGCCCATTTGTTAGAAAAAAAATGTAGTTTGGTATTACCCAAAATGTAGAGGTTTACTTGGTAATTTATTACAAGCTTTTGGTCCTTGCTATTAAGAAATGTAAAGTCAGGGTGAGTGATTTTGCATTGAAATGCACTAGTGAATCACCAAAGAAGAGAGTCTTTCATTCATTGCTGAAGCAGGGATTTTTTTTAATTGATTAATTTCAGGTGGTAATTCATAGTTTTGCACAAAAGAGATACTCATATAACAAGGGATGAAAAAAGAAACATTATTTGACTGCAGAAAACACAAACAGTTCTTCAGGAAAAGATAGAATACAATAAGTTTCTCTAAAAAGATTTTAAAATGTCAGTAAGGACACTAAAGATCCTGTTCCCTGTAGTTCCAGTGTCACCCTATCCAGGCACGTTTTTCATTCTGCAATCAAGGAATGCTAGAAAACGTACAAATTTCTCCTCCCATTAGAGTAGATCAAATGAGCATGATGGTAGTTGTTGCAGAAAGAAATTTGTGACCTTATGTAGCTGATAAACTTGTTTTTCTTAATTGGATTTACAGTAGTTCTGTGTAAGCCCTTAAAAATTGAGCTGTACTATTTTTGCTTGTTCCAGATTTCAATTCTTGTAAAGGAAAACTTCTGGTAGTAACTAATATCATAAACTATAATGGCCTGCTAACTGATGGAGTCTTAAGAAATTCTAGGATGATAAGTGTCAATTTGTTTGTTTTAGCAAGTCATATTTTGTTTGCAGGAAGAGCAAGTGGTCGCAGACTAGTGTTTCTCACTAGCTTTCCTAATGTTAATTGACCTTTATTTTCATTACTTCCTGTTATATATTTGATACTAGTACCTACACAAATAGTTATTTGTGTCCCAAAACTTCTTTGTTTGAAGTGTCTGCAGCATTCCTATAAAGTAATGTCACAGGGAAATGTTGCACGGCATCTGGTTTGTACGGGTAAGATATACGTGTTTATGTTATTTCTGCATGGAAAGGATAATTATTTCCTGAGTTGGTAGTTTCAGTGCAGTTTAATGGCAGGAGTTCTGGTATTAGTGTCTTGATGACCACAAAATCCCTTCACATTCTTAATGAAAAGTTTTGTGTCAAAATCAAACTTTTGGTTCTATTATTGTAATTCAGTGAAGTGTATATGTGATTTGGTGTTAAAAGACATTTAATTGGATGGTGATTTAACTTCTTGTCATCAAAGAGACTTGAAAGTTGGTATTATTATTTGATCCTCTGAGAAAATTAGGCAAACAAAGAACTGTGATGTGTGTCTCTTCTGACAGGTTTTTAACTTTGGGTGATCTCAGAGAAGTTGAAAAAAATAATGATCTCTGAAGTTGTAGTAAGTTACTCTATATTAGTGTCACAAATCCTGACTGAGGATCCTGTCAACCTATGCCAGTTTGTTGCAGATGAGTGTTTTAGATCACTTAAAGAATTCATAGAAGTTAAAAGGCTCACTGTGTTACTTTCTACACAGAGAAACCATACAAGAGAAAATTGAGTTGGAGTTGATTTGGAATGATTTACACAGAGACTGGAGATGCAGAAAGCTAAAGGAGACCTTGCTGTTGTTGTCATAAGGTTCAGAAAAGACCCTATCTCCATTCTAAACTCCCTCTCGGAGAGAAGTCTAGATGTGGAGTCTAGTTCCAGTTTGAGTTCCAGACTTAGTCAGTGATTTATGGCCACAGGATTATATATATTTATGGATAAAGCATTATGTGTATTCATGGCTAACAGATTATCGATGTTTACTCAATCCTTTCTATCAAGTTTCATCATGCTTATACCCTGTTCACTTACCTTCTGTCCAAATGTCAGGTGTTCATTTGCTCTGAAGTTCACACCTTTCAGCCTGGTGTTAGTTTGAAATCTAAGTTTCCCAAAGCCAATTCGCAAGCTTTGGCTTTTGTAAAACTCAGAGTGATACAGTGCAGGATGACAAGATGTTAAGGGTTGGAATGGACCTCTGGAGATCTTCAAGTCCAATGCCCCTGCCAGAGCAGGACTATAGAATCTAGCACAGGTTGCACAGGAACTAATCCAGATGGGTCTTAAAAGTCTCTGGAGAAGGAGACTCCACAACCTTTTTGGAGACCTTGTTCCAGTGTGCCATGACCCTTACAGTAAAGAAGTTCCTTATGTTGAAGTGGATCTTCCTGTGCTGTACTTTAAGATTCGTTGTACCCATAACTCAGTCATGGTGTGTACTGTGTTACTTTGCTGCTTTGTGGGTTTCCCAGAAGAATTCTTGGCCCAGCTATGGCTCAAGACTTTACCTCCTTAAGAGCATGTATCAAACTGCTGCTGATTTGGTTAAGGGGATTGGGTGCATCCATTACAAGTTGTAAGGATCCTGGGTGAAAGCAAAAAAAGAATTGCAGTTGTGATGAGATAAATAAGACAGAAAAACGTAAGAAATCAATTCTAATTATTTATTCAGCTATTCACAGAATAATTAGTTTAGATTTTTTTGTGTTGTTTTATGGTGTTTTCCTTTTTTTTAATACAACTTTTTGGCATCAGTGTAACTGCTTCAGAAACTCCTATTATTTCCATGTTAACAAGTGGGTATTATGTTAAATCTCACATTGTGTAAAATGTTCTTTTTCTCTAATGGTGTATGTATCTAGATAATAACAGAAAAATGGAAGAATTTGGCAGAACCCACAGTCAGCAAGGTCTGGTAATTTTAACAAGCCATCATATTGGTGCTGGCAAACCACATGGTACAGTTTCAGTATAACTGCATGTCTGAGAAATTAGGATTGAAAAGAGTTAAAAAACACAAATACTTTTTACAAGTCCAACATCCTAATCCTATATGAGATTACTGTATTTTTTTCTGTGCCTGAAGAAGTAGAGGGAGGAAGCAAGTAAAGACTGAAGAAATTCAGAACAAAGCAGAGCAGTGAAGAGTTTTTGAGAAATAAGAGAGCAATACAGTATTTTTTACCATTCCCAACTCATCACGTTCTTTTATGCAAGGGAAGACGTTACTTACATAATTGCAAAACTGAACTTTTTCGTTCTATATCAACTGCATATGATCACGCTTTTGCAGTGTTTGTCTGTGTTAAACCTAATTGTATTATCATCTCCTCTTTTATTTTATATGCATGCAGGCTGAAGGAATCTTTCTTGAAAAAAACAATTGCTGTCTTGTATATGTTTCCTGTTTTAAAAAGCTTTTGAGTAATTTTCAGGTATTTTTTCCCAGAATAGCTTTCAAAGTTAAATTCTTCTAGCAACATTTGCTAGATGGCAGCACATTATCATCAACTGCCATGTACAGAGATAAGTATAAAGGGAGACCGGTCATGTTTAATGTGAAAAATGGCCATTGTTAATTAGCTCTATACAGAAGCATTAAAGTGAAGCTTTTGAATGGGATACAACCCAGATTTGTGATTTTTCAGAATGTGTGCTTCCTATATGCTGCCAATATCATGGTTACAGTACATAGTAATTGCTCTCTGCCCCCGTTTTTTATTTATTATTTTTCAATTAAATGCTGCTTACAGCAACCTCAAGGAATTAAGCAGCAGAAAACTCTTGAAGCTAACACAAATTATGTGTTTATGAATTGTTTTAAAAATAAGTGTTCTAATATGATGTGGTAATGGCTGAAGTTGAATATTAGTAAGGTATCCTTATGTAAAGCAAACTTAAATGCTCTCAGTTGGGGGTTGTGTCTAGGACATATGAATTGAATTTGGCAAACTTCTTTGGGTATGAAAACTTTGTGATCAGGTGAATTTTTCTCTTAAATTTATGTTTGATAACCAATTGCATGCATTCAGAATAAATACTCTATAAAAATGTTATAGACATCTTACTATATTAGAAAAGGTTACGTGTTCTTACCAAAGCTATGGTTTTTAGACCACAATGTCTACATAATGCATGGCATCAACTTTTGAAGTGCACTTTCTTTTCCTAACAGGGAGAGTCAAGATGAAAATATGTCCTCAGTGTGTGCACACACATTATTCAATCTGTCAAACAAAATGCAAATTTAAAAAATGCTATGTAGGAAACTTAGGAATGAAGCTTAAGGTAGTGGATTCTCTTAGCAGTGTTTTGGGTCCCAGCGCTTTGTTTTGGGATACTCAGTGTGGCAGTACTCAAGCCTTTTTTACTCTTTAGGTTTAGGACTGGCATTCTGATTTCTGAGTTGCCTGTACTGCCATTTAGTGAATTACATGTTCAGAAAGAAATCTGGGCATGTTACTCAGAGATTTAGGCTGCTGTACAACAAAGTCAAAGATAGAGAGAGTGGCTTATTATGAAAAACAAAAAATCAGCCAAAAATCCTTGGGAAATAACCTTAACTTGTGAATAAAGACTGACATATGGTCTCTGAAAGTCTGGAACTGCAGTCTGAGTTATTTCTGTAATTCTATGAAACTTGCATCTTTTATATAGTGCACTCAGAAGTAAATGTGTATTTGGAGATGCTTATGGAAAGGCTGGGTTGGCCTGGTGTAGCATGGGTAGATGTCGTTTCTGCCATTAAATTGTGAAGATAAATGTAAGTAGAAAAACAGCTACTGAAATCACATTTATCTATGCCTTCACTCAGAAAGGCCAAGTACATCAGTTTTGGTGATCAAAGTTTCTGTATAGCAGTGTAAACAACTCTGGCCACGATATCAAGTGGAATTGTTAAACAATGAAGGGGGGGTGGAATTTGAGAGGGTTATGCATTTGTCCTGAAACTGAATTAGTGTGTATAGGCATGAACTGCATCACGATTTTTTGTAAGATGCATTAAATATGAAAAACCTGATTACTTACCCATGCTAGTCCTTTAGGGCATTATATGTTCCTGTTATTGGTATAAAATCCAGCATGTTTGTGTAAATGTCACTTTTAACTTGACCTGAAACAAAACTAACTTAAAGATCACCATTTTTGCAGGAGAACATTTCACACAAAGTGAGTTTAAGATTTCACCATAGTATTTACTTGCAGTTATTTAAGATCTTCCTTATTTTCAGCCTTCAGCAGTGTTGTAACTGTCACATTGCTCAGATATCATACACCTGTGTTTCATTGACATGACAATTTAGACATATAATTCAAGATTTTGTTTATTAATAACTTTTTCCCAATGTTTTAGAGCGTAGAAACTGGGACAGTTTTTAACATAGACCTTTCATGTGAAGCTTTTTGTGAAGAACTGCTTTCCTGTTCAAAGTTTGGTGTCTGGGATACATGTAACATGCCCATGCAGGGTTTTTTCCATGTTTCCCGGAGCGGGCGGTTTCACTGCTTCGGAAGCTGTGGCTTCTGACTCTCCTTGCACCTCACCCATTTCTGCCATGTGCTTCTGCCTACTCTGCTACTGGTTTAAGGGAGCAGGGTCCGACAGGGAGTAAGGAGCAGCAGGAAAATGGGAACAGGGACGAATGGGAGGGATGTGGAGGAGTGGAGACGGATGTCCCCCTTTTGTCATAGTGAGCAGTTCAGTTGCCTTGTGGGGTGGTAGAACTGTACTGTTGTCTCACTTAAGTAATTATCTTTAGGCAGTGGCATTTCTGCAAAATAAGCATGCGATTTGGGAACAGTGTTGAAACAGAATGATACGATGTGCAGTTATATTGTCTGGTAGTTATGCTACGGAAATTAACTACTGTTCAAGGCTACAAAGGCAGGAGAACTACAAGGTTCAAAGAGGAAGCCAAAGGAGCCCTTAGATTTGTCTGATCTTGCTAATGTTACACAATGAGTTAATTGGAGAGTAGTTGCAAATCAGCTTGAAAGAAGAATCTTCATAATGTCACTGCAACAAATAAGTTTATAAAAACTTTTGGAGAAGGGTATATGAAAGGGAAAAAAACTCCTGGCCTTTCACCTATTGCAAAAGAATTCCTAGAGCAAGTTGCAGTCCAATAATAAGTAAAGCAACAGGTCATTTTCAGGAGTTGTTTCCCACAGTAATCACAGAAATTAACACATAAGCCTTCTTTCTTAGGTTTTCTTGAAAATTGCTTTCTGTAATCAGGAACAGGCTAATGGGAGCATTCAGGTTTTTTTTTTTTTGTTGTTGTTGTTGTTTTTTGGGTTTGTTGTTGTGTTTTTTGTTTGTTTGTTTGTTTTTTGGTATTATACCCAAATGGCTAGTTTTAACTAAGCTATGTTGTGATATTAAGTGCATTTCTGAACCTTCTTTAACAGTGATAAAAAAGAATCATAGATGTTAACTTCCTAAATAACGGTGACTGAGTGCCATAAGCGTAATGGTGTATAAGCAGTCTGGGCAACCAGTCCAGTGCAGTAATGCAGGGCTTTTTTTTAAAATAGCTACCTTCCAAGATCTATTTCATGTACTGTCTCCTGGGCTATGTGGGAATCTAGGAATTCCTTTAGGATATGTGCTGACTTTATAGCTGCCTAAAGGTGAAGTGAAAGTGAGGCATGAGGATATGACTTATGTTACTAGTTATCTGTTATTGGCCTGAGCTGTCTTAATGCTCATAATTCAAAATATCATACCTTCTTTTGAAGCTTACCTGTGTCTGAGGGGGAAAATTATGCATTTGTTGTTTAATAGCTTAGTCATTACAATACTTCCCAGTAGTGGAGAAAGCTGGTGTATAGATTCCCTCAGTCTGAGATGAATCCTGTAATCTTAATGACCAGCAGAGTGCACTAACCACAAATGCTAATGCTGGGCTACTGTCTGTCAAAGAAAGGAGATTTTATGGGAAGAGGGGAGCCTGGTCTTGTATTTCACCAGTGGGGGCATTTCTGCAGGAAAAGTCCTTGGCAGTGCTCCAAAGGCAGCTTATCCAACAATTAACATAAAATGCATTAACTTATTTAAAGGAAATACTGGAACTCAGATATGTACCCCTGAGGAAATTATTCTTGCTGGTCTACACATGGGTTCCCTTTTACTGTTTCATCTCTGGTTTACAAGCCTTGTTCTTCCCAGCACTTATCCAGCATGCTGACCAAGCCACTATGTTGAAGTAAATACATTTGTTCTAGACTCTCTCACACTGAGGAAGGTCTGTAATTTTAGGCTTTTTGCTTCTTGTAAATTCCCCAACATCCAGACATCCTTAGATGGTGGACACCACTTTTAGTACTATTCTGAGCTGTCTGTCATTGTGGTTATATTCTATTAGAGAGATTCTATCTCTTGGATATCTTAAGTCTGCTTTAGGTTCATTTGTGATCACTTCAAAATTATTCTTAAGGTAATGTAGTTAGTACCTAGATACTTCTGAAAAAATGTAGTTGCCTGTGGGTACTCTGTGGTCTAAATTGAAGCTGTGGCTGAATTCTGGCACTGCCAAGACCTGCGTATCCCTGATTTGCACAAGTTCTTCCATAAAGCTGGTCATACAGTCTCTTATATAGCACTGAAATTGGTCTAATGTCTTGTAATAAATTGTGAGAACCAAGAAAAACAAATTTCTACACAATGCAAAACCAAATAGCTAATCTTTTCCTTCAGTTTATTTCTGACAAATATACTGACAAATCACTCCTTTTTCTGTAAATTACAAGTCTGTGCAAACAGGAATTTCTCTTTAAACCCTGGAATACTTGGTGGCAGTCATCTTAGCTCTACGGAAATGCATGTAAAAATTCTTGTGTTACTTGTGTTACTAATAAATAATTCTAAGCACAACAGTTTCTTGAAGAAGAAAATTGTGCTGGACTGGTCTTGGATTCTGCTTAAAACAGTTCAAGTGTTAAATTGCTGACATTCTTTTACAGGCCATGTAAATGTCCTAAGGAAAAGGTCTTTTGAAAGATTATGACATTTCCAAACTTATACTCTGTGAGATAGAATTCTGAGGAACTGTGGCTTCTTTTCTTTTTTCTTTTCTTTTCTTTTTTCTTTTCTTTTCTTTTTTCTTTTCTTTTCTTTTTTCTTTTCTTTTCTTTTCTTTTTTCTTTTCTTTTTTCTTTTCTTTTCTTTTTTCTTTTCTTTTCTTTTTTCTTTTCTTTTTTCTTTTCTTTTTTCTTTTCTTTTCTTTTCTTTTCTTTTCTTTTCTTTTCTTTTCTTTTCTTTTCTTTTCTTTTCTTTTTCTTTTATTTTCTTTTCTTTTCTTTTCTTTTCTTTTCTTTTCTTTTCTTTTCTTTTCTTTTCTTTTCTTTTCTTTTCTTTTCTTTTCTTTTCTTTCCTTTCCTTTCCTTTCCTTTTCTTTCCTTTTCTTTTCTTTTCTTTTCTTCTCGTCCCTCCCTTCCCTTCCCTTCCCTTCCCTTCCCTTCCCTTCCCTTCCCTTCCCTTCCCTTCCCTTCCCTTCCCTTCCCTTCCCTTCCCTTCCCTTCCCTTCCCTTCCCTTCCCTTCCCTTCCCTTCCCTTCCCTTCCCTTCCCTTCCCTTCCCCTTCCCTTCCCTTCCCCTTCCCTTCCCAAACCTTCCCTTCCCAACCTTCCCTTCCCAACCTTCCCTTCCCAAACCTTCCCTTCCCTTCCCAACCTTCCCCAACCTTCCCTTCCCTTCCCTTCCCTTCCCTTCCCCTTCCCTTCCCTTCCCAACCTTCCCAACCCTTCCCTTCCCCTTCCCTTCCCTTCCCTTCCCTTCCCTTCCCTTCCCTTCCCTTCCCTTCCCTTCCCCCTTCCCTTCCCTTCCCTTCCCTTCCCTTCCCTTCCCCTTCCCTTCCCTTCCCTCCCTTCCCTTCCCTTCCCTTCCCTTCCCTTCCCTTCCCTTCCCTTCCCAACCTTCCCTTCCCTTCCCAAACCTTCCCCTTCCCTTCCCTTCCCTTCCCTTCCCTTCCCTTCCCTTCCCTTCCCAACCTTCCCTTCCCAAACCTTCCCTTCCCTTCCCTTCCCTTCCCTTCCCTTCCCTTCCCTTCCCTTCCCTTCCCTTCCCTCCCTTCCCTTCCCTTCCCTTCCCTTCCCCTTCCCTTCCCTTCCCTTCCCTTCCCTTCCCTTCCCTTCCCTTCCCTTCCCCTTCCCTTCCCTTCCCTTCCCTTCCCTTCCCTTCCCTTCCCTTCCCTTCCCTTCCCTTCCCTTCCCTTCCCAACCTTCCCTTCCCTTCCCTTCCCACCTTCCCTTCCCTTCCCTTCCCAACCTTCCCTTCCCAAACCTTCCCTTCCCTTCCCAACCTTCCCTTCCCAACCTTCCCTTCCCTTCCCAAACCTTCCCTTCCCAACCTTCCCTTCCCTTCCCAAACCTTCCCTTCCCTTCCCAACCTTCCCTTCCCTTCCCTTCCCAAACCTTCCCTTCCCTTCCCTTCCCAACCTTCCCTTCCCTTCCCTTCCCAAACCTTCCCTTCCCTTCCCTTCCCAACCTTCCCTTCCCAACCTTCCCTTCCCAACCTTCCCTTCCCACCTTCCCTTCCCAACCTTCCCTTCCCACCTTCCCTTCCCAAACCTTCCCTTCCCAACCCTTCCCTTCCCCTTCCCTTCCCAACCTTCCCTTCCCAACCTTCCCTTCCCACCTTCCCTTCCCACCTTCCCTTCCCTTCCCCTTCCCTTCCCTTCCCTTCCCTTCCCAAACCTTCCCTTCCCACCTTCCCTTCCCAAACCTTCCCTTCCCTTCCCCTTCCCAACCTTCCCACCTTCCCTTCCCTTCCCTTCCCTTCCCAAACCTTCCCTTCCCAAACCTTCCCAAACCTTCCCTTCCCAAACCTTCCCTTCCCTTCCCAAACCTTCCCAACCTTCCCTTCCCAAACCTTCCCTTCCCTTCCCAACCTTCCCTTCCCTTCCCTTCCCTTCCCTTCCCAACCTTCCCTTCCCAAACCTTCCCAACCTTCCCTTCCCTTCCCTTCCCAACCTTCCCAACCTTCCCTTCCCAACCTTCCCTTCCCTTCCCAAACCTTCCCTTCCCTTCCCAAACCTTCCCTTCCCTTCCCAAACCTTCCCTTCCCAAACCTTCCCTTCCCAAACCTTCCCTTCCCAAACCTTCCCTTCCCAAACCTTCCCAAACCTTCCCTTCCCTTCCCAAACCTTCCCTTCCCTTCCCAAACCTTCCCTTCCCAAACCTTCCCTTCCCAAACCTTCCCAAACCTTCCCTTCCCTTCCCTTCCCAAACCTTCCCTTTCCAAACCTTCCCAAACCTTCCCAAACCTTCCCTTCCCAAACCTTCCCAAACCTTCCCAAACCTTCCCTTCCCAAACCTTCCCAAACCTTCCCAAACCTTCCCTTCCCTTCCCAAACCTTCCCTTCCCAAACCTTCCCAAACCTTCCCTTCCCAAACCTTCCCAAACTTTCCCAAACCTTCCCAAACCTTCCCTTCCCTTCCCTTCCCAAACCTTCCCTTCCCTTCCCTTCCCAAACCTTCCCTTCCCAAACCTTCCCTTCCCAAACCTTCCCTTCCCAAACCTTCCTTTCATTTTTTTATCCCCAGGAACCACTCCAGCAGCTGTTCCTAGAGTTGCCACATCATCAGTTATACTACTATTAACAGCAAATTCTGATCTGCTGTTCACACAGATTTTATTTCAGCAGATTAGTGAACCAATTAAACATGGCAAACTATGCAGTTTTTTGCTTCTGATAATACTATATACAGTATATTGTTATCAAACTACTGTACTTCATGACAGAAATGAAAATTTTTCCTTAGGTCAAGTGGTTTATATAAAGTGTGTGTGGTAGGCCACGTAGACTAGTAAGATGCTCTCATAAACCAAAACATCTGTGGTTTCTTAGAGTGGTAGTATACAGTAATGAAAAAAACATGCAAACATAGTCATGGGAAACTTTGCAACTTTGCTTAATGTAATTGGGAGATACTTGCAGTACACAGTATAGTCTTTTATCAGATGTAACTTACGGGTGTATATACATGCATAAAATACAATTTTAAAAAATGGTTCTGTTACATTCAGTATGCTTAATTGCTTACTGCTGTCATTGCAGACATCTTTTTGCAACCTTTGCTCTGTTGAGCCTGAAGCTTCTTGTCGAAGAAGGAAGCAAGAATGAAATGGGTGTGGTGGGAAGGATTTTCTTCCCAATAGAATTTGAGGATCTGGGAACATGGAGGGTTTCTAGAAGGATAGTAATCAATTGTGAATTTGTTGCAAATTACCAACTGTTAAAGTTGTTTTCAGTTTGTCTTATGACGTGGTCAGAACTGAGGAACAATTAAGAGAAAAAAAATATTTAGGATTTTCAGCACGAAATTCACTAGCCGCTAAATTCAGTAACTTTATTGATTGCTCTTTAAATCATACAAGAGGACATTAAATTCTTGTACTGATTGTATATGAAAAAAGTTACTATTTCCATTGCAAAGACTGGTCACAATGATACGTGGTTACTCATACGGCATATAATACCAGAAGCATATGTGTGTATGTATACAGAACCAACTACTTAAAATGTAATTTATTTATATTTTTGTTAGAACACAAATCTCTCTTAATTTTTATTCTGATATACTTTCTATTCTGTAATTTCTGAGTAATGTAAACAGATCAAAATTGGGCCCAGCAAAGTATTTATGTAATGGCTCTTAGAGAACGTCCATTCAAATAAATCACCAAAAAGCTTGATACTGGCATCTCTCTGCCTGAGACTAAGAATAAGCCTATAAGTTCTAATTCACAAGTTTTAAGTTTGAGTGTACTATCTGATTGGATTCATTCAGTTGTATTGGAAGATAGTTTATTGTATGTTTGTAGACCTTAAGATACTGTAGATCAGCTTGGTAAGGTGAGATGTTAGATTGTAAGGTCTTTAGAATTAATGCAATGTGGAAGTGTTCAGTCTAAAAAATTATACCCTGACTAGGGGCAGGAGCTTAGAGCTCAGAGTAAAATGTGAGGGACTTTTTGTTTCTCTTTTATAATGCGACAAATGCTGGATTTGTCTTTCTCTTAAAAGATAACTGTATATTAAAGTAAGGTGCAAATGTAAGCAGTGGATCTGGAATAGCTCTTTCTTTGGAAGCTATTTTAGAAAAAGAGCCATCTTATGAATTGGCCTACTCAGTTTCCAAATAATGGTAACAATGAACACACCAGTTTTTAATAAAAATCCCCAAACACAGAGCTACCAGTAAATGCTGAATATGAATATCTGAATTCCTAAGTGGTTAGGGTAACTTTTTCCCTTAAATTTGTAATCATTATGATGTATCAGGTAATGACATCTCAAAATTCTTACCGTGATAACAAGCTATCTTTGTTATGTTCAGAATTAGCAATAACTTCGGGATGCGTTCAAGAGTATTGAGAAAGCTGGCACAAGTGCTTACCAAGCTGCTTCCCGTCATTTGTCAGCAGTTCTAGCTAGCTGGGGGGGGTCTACGTTGACTAGAGGTTAGCTAGTGTGATGCCTATCTACAGGAAGGGCTGAAAGGAGGATCCATGCAACTGCAGGCCTGTAATTCTACCTTGATGCCAGGGAAGGTCATGGAGCAAATCATCCTGGGTGCCATCACATGGCATGTACAGGACAACCATGTGATCAGGCCCAGTCAGCATGGGGTTGTGAAAGGCAGGTCCTGATCTTCTGTGGCAGGATGACCCACTTAGTGGATGAGTGAAAGGCTGTGGATGTTGTTTACCTGGCTTTAATAAAGCCTTTGGCACTGTTTCCCACAGCATTCTTGTAGAGAAACTGGCTAGGCCAGGCTTGGACTGACATATGCTTCCTGTATGCTACTGGCTGGATTACTGGGCCCAAAGAGCGATGGTGAATGGAGTTAGATTCATTTGGCAGTCAGTCACAAGTGGTGTTCCCCAGGGCTTCCGTTTTGGGGCCAGTTATCTTTAATATGTTTATCAGTGATCTGGGCAAGGGGATCAAATGCAGCCTCAGTAAGTTTGGAGATAACGCCAAGCTGGGAGGCAGTGTTGATATACTGGAGGGAGCTGGACCGGCTGGATCAATAGGCTGAGCCATTTGTATGAGATTCAACAAGACCAAATGCTGGGACCAGCATTTTGGTCACAACAAGCCCATGCAATGCTACAGGCTTGGTGAGGAGTGGCTGGAGAGCTGCCTGGCAGAAAAGGACCCGGGGGTGTTGATCAACAGCCACTAGAACACAAGCCAGCAATGTGCTCAAGTGGCCAAGAAGGCCAACAGCATCCTGGCCTGTATCAGAAACCATGTGACCAGCAGGAGCAGGGAACAGATCATGCCACTGTGCTCAGCATGGTGAGGTGTGCTCAGCATGGTGAGGCTGCTCCTCAAATACTGGGTTTGGTTTTGGGCCCCTCACTGCGGGAAAGACTTAAGATGCTAGAGTTATGGCCAAAGGAGGACAGTGAAGGTGGTTGCGGGGGTAGGGCACAAGTCTTCTGAGGAGCGGCTGAGGAAACTGGGATTGTTTAGTGTGGAGAAAAGGAGGCTGAGTTGAGGCCTTGTTGCCCTATGTAACTACCTGAAAGGAGGCTGTAGCTAGGTGTCAATCTCTTCTCCCAAGTAACAAACAATAGGTCAAGAGAAAATGGCTTTGTTGCCCCAGGGTAAGTTTAAATTGGATATTAGGAAAATTTCTTAACTGAAAGGGCTGTCAAATACTTGAACATGCTGCTGAGAAATTTAAAAGATATGTAGGTGTGTTGCTTATTGACATAGTTTGGTAGTGGAGTTGGCAGTCATAGGTTAATGTTTGGACTTGATAATTTTAAGTGTCTTTTCCAGCCTACATGATTCCATTAATTCCTCTTTGCTATTTTATGAGAGTGCATTAGAAAAAGTCTGAGGTCTTCTAAAGATAGGCTGAAGCTGGAAGAGATGAGTAAAAGAGAGTTGCGTGAGAGGCTGGTAAGAACCATTTGGAGTAGCAACTGGTTCAGAGAAATGAATAAGGGATTTCATCCAGAGGCAACAATCACTAGGGGACGGCTGAAAAGGAAATGAGTAGCATAGGAGCAAGAGAGCGTAGCTTACACTTAGTTGCATGAAAAATTGGAATTCCAGATGATGGAAAGCAAAAGGGCAGATAAGGTGATTGTTTGCTTGTGGAGCAGTTAAAAAAAGGAGAATGATGGCAGGGAAGAGGGAGAGAGAGATGGTAATTGTTTAAATATTGCAGCAGTCAAAAATGATAGTGTGTGGTTGGGCAAGAGGAATTCAGACAAGCAGCAAGAAAAGATCATAAGGAAGGCAAATGTGTGTTTGGTATGAAAAAGCTGGAGACTGAAGAAGAAAGTTGCAAGATTCAGAAAAAGGGAGTCACCGAAAGAACCAGCACTTTGTGTGGAAGAGAAGTTCTAAATAGCTGGACAATAAACATACCATACCTAAAATAGGTGGGTAATCTGAGCGCTTATTTTGCTGGAACCTTCAGATGTTGCCTTAAGTTGTTAGCAACTGATACTGGGATAGTTACACAACATCTTGTGTATCTGGTGTCTTGACAGCTGCCTGCCTGAAAACTAATTGTTTGAAGGTATAGTTTTTAAACAAAAGAGTGGTGTCTGTCAGACATCTGTCATGGATATTTTAAGATCTTTATTCCTCATACTTTTTATACTCTCTCTTTTCCCCATTTTCTGTTTCATGTCATGAAGAACTTCTTGGAAGAATGCACATTATTAGATTTTTTTATTTTTTGAGCACCGACTTTCCCATGTGTTTGTATTTATGGTAAATTCTCATTATGAAATTGATTTTTTTAAAACTGTTCTCAGAATAAAGAACACTTAACTGTTGTAGCAAGGTACATCTCCATTCCCACTAGGAAGAATTCTTCCTGTCATTCCAAAAAGACTGAGAACTGAGTCTTATGGTAGTGGCATTAAAATACCTAACTTCTAAAGATTATTTTTCAGCATAATGTGTAACTTCTGTGTGAGGCAAGGAGTTCTCACAAAAATAAATAGGTCATAGAGATGTGGTAGCAGAAATCAGCTTAGTGGAATGTAATGGGTTAATGCGAGGGCTAACCTGCCTGCTCCCCCAACACAAAAGTGAGCGGAAAAGTAACACACAAAACTCGGGGTTGAGATAAAGAGGTAAGAGTTTAATATAACATATCATAATCACAGTGCATAGTTAGCTTAGCTAATAATCTAATTAATTCAACTCAACCCAGGGCATGGAAGAACAGGTTGGTTTTCGGTTTAAGGAGCAATAGCGTTTCCGGGTCTGGCCAGCCAATAATATTGAAACATGTTTCAAGCTAACAGAAGCTCACCTCACATTCTAGTGATTTTATTTTCATTTGACACAGGCCTAATCCTGTTTGAGTAAGTCAGAAAAGTATGTCACCCAAGTCTGGATTTCCCTTATGTCAGTGTGGTCTCTCCATGGCTTTTGTCAGTCACTCTAGTACCCTAGGTCTGAATAGAGAACTCTACTTTCTGTGTGTGTTGTGATAGATGGCCTTTGGCGGCATAAAGCACAGGAAAACCCCTAAGCTAAACTTTATTGTACATGACAAAAAATCTGATTCTATTAGCAGTTTTTATATATAAAGATGACAGTTTTTGAAGAAGGTATGCAAAGGCAGCAAATGTTCTCTCCCTGTTTTCATGGTTTTTTAATAAAGGATTTCTTCCTTTGAAAGCATGACTGTTAAATCCTTGTTACATGTTTATGGCCCCAGCTTTTTTCTTTCTTTTATTTTTTTTTTCTTTCCAGAAATAGAATGCACCTTATACTATTTGCAGAAAAAAGCACAGCAAAATGAGAAAAGCAGCAGCAAGCAGAAGCCAGTGAACTAAACCCCAAGCCAGGGAGCTACCCCCACATCCCTCCCTGTCCAGCTACTGTCCCAGCAGAAGAGACCCAGCACCTGGGCACAGAACCCAAAAGCAGCAACCAGAACAGGAAGCCTCCCATGTTACTATCTGAACTTCAAGCCCTATAATACTTTGCTCCAGCCAGCATTTCCATTTTGAAGCTGGCATGAGGCAGGATGTTTTTGAATAATAACAGTAGCAGATTTAAACTCAACCTGTTACAACCTTCATTCTATGACATACCTCTCTCCTTATCTCCTGCACAATTTTTTTTTTTTGTTATGATACTGTCATTCCAATGAAATATTTATTTTTTTCTGTCCCAACTCTGGAAGTGTCATATTTGAGCATCAGACAAGAAAGTAGACAGTCTTGAGAGTTACAGATAGAGACCAGAGAAAATTTTATCATTAAACTATATTTGTGCAGTGGAAAATCTTTCAACTGAGGAGAGTTTGTGATATTCCTCCAAAATACATCAGTATTGGTGAAACTCATATAATTAAAATTAGCTTTAATTGTGCAATATTTAACTTGGTGTGTGGTTTGCTTCTGTCCGAAAGCTAATTTAACTTGACTTTCAGTTTAGCAATGGGAATTGATGATTGCAATCTTCTGCTTTTTTGATGAGACTCTTCACATACCTGAAGAACCTTCCTGCCTTTTGTTTTGCCAGTACTATTCTTACATGTATGGGCAGGTGTAAGTAAGGCAGAACCTTACTGAGGAGCAGTTTGAAGAACAGTTGTTTCGACTTTAAAACAAAACATGCTGGTTTTTCTTATAAAATTAAGATCAGTTACTATTCTCAGTTTTCACAAAAATAGGTTATACATATACTTTATGGACAATCTGAAAATTGTGGTATTTTATTCTTTTTTATTCTTGAGATTTACAGAGAATTTGAGAAATTATTTAATAGGTATTTATCCAACTTGATCATTACTCAGCTGATGTCAAGTTATGTTTTCTTTAATGACCGTGAAGCCATTTGTTGAAATGTTGAGAAAGTGGGTCTCTTAAGATGATACGGACACAATATGTTTTAAATGTATGATAGGATGTGTTTTCCTTAATTTTCTGAGGTTGTAACTACCTTAATTTAACATCAGTGTCACATAAAAGCAGTTGCACAAATCAATGCAACATTTAAAGAACTTCAAATGTAAGTAAATTATTAAAAATATACATAGAAGAATCAGCTTGACGGCAGTCTTCAGAATTTGCATCTTACACTTTGAGTCAGCTCAGGTGCTGATTCTCTACTTGCTTTTAAAGCCCATCATAAACTGTGCCACCTTTCTGGATGCAAATAACTGTTTTCAGTGTGGATTTTCCAAAGCACATGAATGCATGAATAATGTTCTGCCACTGCAAGAAAAAGAGGCTGCAGGTATTCTTTAGGGTTAATTGGCATGCAACTGCCGCTGTCCCTATTTCCCTGTTCTCGTTCCACTCGTTCCACTCTCTAGCACAGCAGACTAATCTTCTGACAGCTGGAGCCAAGCAACTTTCTTGTGGTTCAAAAAGGAATCTTGATGTTTTACTTGATGACACAGCACATTTGCATCCTAATCTTGAGTGAGACAGAATGACAGCTGACCTGGTGACAGTGTGGCCCTGGCATATTGGAGGCCTATTTATGAGGGATGGATGATCCACAAATGCCAGAGTCATGTAGTTCCTTGAAAGTGAAGTGTAGCATATAGAGAACATCTGTTTGGACAGGAGAACGGTATGAGGATACTTAAAATGCACACTTAAATCAAGTGCAATTTTCTAGCTTGTTAGTTTGAACTTCATGAGTTTCAATAAGGACAAATGCAAGGTCCTGCACCTGGGCTGGGGCATTCCCTGGTGTCACTACAGGCTGGGGAATGAAGCGTCACAGAATCACAGAAATGTTCAGGTTGGAAAAGACGCTTGGGATCACCAAGTCCAACCACTAACCCTACTCTACAAGGTTCACCGCTAAAGCATATCCCCAAGCACCACATCCAAATGACTTCTAAACACATCCAGAGTTGGTAACTCAACCACCTTCCTGGGCAGTGCATTACAGTGCCCATTCCAATGTCTGACTACACTTTCCATGGAAAAAATATTTCCTAATATCCAGCCTAAACCTATCCAGTCACAGCTTGAGGCTGTTCCCTCTTGTTCTATTGCTAATTATCTGTGAGAAGAAACCAGCACCACCCTCTCCAAAATGACCTTTCAGGTAGTTGTAGAGAGTGATGAGGTCTCCCCTCAGCCTCCTCTTCTTCAAACTAACCAGCCCCAGCTCCTTCAGTTGCTCTTCATAAGATTTATTCTCCACGCCCTTCACCAGCTTCGTTGCCTTCCTCTGCACTTGCTTCAGTACCTCCACAACTGTCTTGTATTGAGGTGCCCAAAACTGAGCACAATATTCGAGGTGTGGCTTCACTAATGCCAAGTACAAGGGGACAATCACCTCCCTACTGCTACTGGACACAGCATTTTTAAAACAAGCCAGGATGCCATTGCTTGCTCATACTCAGTTGCTTGTTGACTAGAACCCCCAGGTCCCTTTCTGCTAAACAGCTTTCTAGCCACACTTCCCCAGTCATGTAGCGTTGCTTTGGGTTGTTGTGACCCAAGTGCAGGACCTGGCATTTGGCCTTGTTGAAGCTCATCCTGTTAACATTGGCCCATCAATCCAATCTATCCAAGTCCCTCTGTAGAGCCTCCTTACCCTTATGCAGGCCAACACTCCCATCTAACCTGGTGTCATCTGCAAGCTTACTGATGACACACTCAGTCTTCGTCAATTTTTAAATACCACTTCCTCCAAGCCAAACATAGGTGTGTTCCCTTGAGTGAAAAATCAGGTAGACTTGCATGGATGAGCTTCTGAAGGAAATTTCACAGAAGAAAGATACTTCGAGCTCATGGAAGAAGGGCCTTGTCACTTGGGAGAACTATAGAGTAGTTGCCAGGCTATGTAGGAAGGCAACAGGGAAAGGCAAAGCTCTCTTGGAACTAAAACTGGCAAAGGAAGTAAAAGAGAACAAGAAGGGCTTCTTCAAATATATCAGTAGAAAAATGAAGAATAGGGAAAGTGTGGGCCCACTGCTGAACAAGGAGGCAGCCCTGATACCTGAGGATGCAGAGAAGGCAGAGTTGCTGAATGCCCTCTTTGCTTCAGTCTTTATTCCTAACACTGAACTCCCCTATGAACTCCAGTTCCTGGATGAAGGAGAAGACAACTGAGAAAGGAAGACTCTCCACTAGTCAATGAAGATTGGGTTAGGGATCAGTTACACAAACCGAATATTCGCAATTCCGTGGGGCCTGATGAGATGCACCCAAGAGTGTTGAGAGGAGTGGCTGATGGTGTCACTCTACCACTCTCCATCATTTTTGCAAAATTCTGGCAAACCAAAAGGTGCCTGAGGACTGGAGAAAGCCAAAGTCACTCCAGTCTTCAAAAAGGACAAGAAAGAGGTTCCAGAAGACTACATACCAGTCAGCCTCACCTCCATCCCTGGAAAAATGATGGAATAGCTCATTCTGGAGGTCACCTCTAGGCACTCAGACAAGAAGAAGATGGTCAGGAGTAGTCAGCATGGATTTATCAAGGGGAAATCCTGCTTGACTAATCTGATAGCATTCTATGATGTCATAACTGAATGGGTAGATGCAGGGAAACCAGTGCATGTAGTCTACCTTGACCTTAGCAAGACTTTTGGCACTCCCATATCACCCTTGTGAGTAAGCTCAGGAAGTGTGGGATAGAAGAACAGACAGTGGGATGGATTCAGAACTGGTTACACAGTAGAGGCCAAAGAGTGGTGGGCAATGGTGCCAAGTCCAGCTGGAGAGCTGTGACTAATGGAGTCCCCCAGGGATCAGTGCTGGGTCCAATCCTGTTCAACGTCTTCATCAATGACATTGATAAGGGTCCAGTGTCTCCTGGGAGGCTTGGCTGATATGCCTGAAGGGTGTGCAGCCATTCAGCAAGACTTGGACAGATTGGAGAGCTGGGAAGAGAAGAACCTAATGAGGTTCAACAAGGATATTTCCTGTACCTGGCAAGAAATAATAAACTGCACCAGTACAGGTTAGGAGGTGATCAGCTAGAGAGCAGCCCTGTGGAGAAGGACCTGGGAGTCCTGGTGGATAACAAGTTATCCATGGGACAGCAATGTGCCCTTGGTGCCAAGAAGGCCAACAGTATCCTGGGGTTTCTTAAGAGGAGTGTGTCCAGCAGATTGAGGGAGGTTCTTCTCCCCTCTATTCTGCCCTGGTGAGACCTCACCTGGAATATTGCATCCAGTTTTGGGCTCCCCAGTTCAAGAGGGACAGGGATCTATGTCCAATGGAGGGCTATGAGTGTCATTAAGGGACTGGAGCGTGTGCCCTATGAGGGGAGGCTGAGAGCCCTGGGGCTTTCTAGTCTGGAGAAGAGAAGACTGGGAGGAGATTTAATAAATGTTTATAAATATCTAAGAGCTGAGTGTCAACAGGGAGGGGACAGGCTCTTCTGAGTTGTACCCTGTGATAGGCCAAGGGGCAATGGATATAAACTACAGCACAGGAGGTTCCACCTCAGCATGAAGAGGAGCTTCTTTACTGTGAGGGTCATGGAGCACTGGAACAGGCTCTCCAGAGAGGTTGTAGAGTCTCCTTTTCTGGAGGCTTTCAAGACCCATCTGGATGCATTCCTATGCAACCTGTGCTAGATTCTATGGTCCTGCTCTGGCAGGGGATTGGACTTGATGATCTCCAGAGGTCCATTCCAACCCCTAACATCCTATGATCTTGTGATCTGGTGAAAATCATCAATAAAGATGTTAAACAGAAGTGGTCCCAGCACTGTGCCTTGAGGAACACCACTTGTGACCGGCCACCAGTTAGATTTAACTTAATTGACCACCACTCTTTGGGCCCTCTTGCCCAGCCAGTTCTTTAGCCAGTGGAGCTGGTGCTTACCCAAGTCATGAGCAACCAGTTTGTCCACAAGTATTCTGTGGGAAGCAGTGTCAAAGGCTTTACGAAAGTCTAGGTGGACAATATCCACAGTCTTTCCCTCATCCAGTAGTCGGGTCATCTTGTCATAGGAGATCAGGTTCACCAGGCCAGACTTGCCCTTCATAAACTCATGCTGACTGGGCCTGATCCCTGGTTGTTCTCTATATGCCTTGTAATAACATTTGAGATGACCTACGCCCTGACCTTCCCTGGTACTGAGGTCAGACTGACTATAGTTTTCTGGATCCTCCTTTCTTCCTTTCTTGTAGATAGATGTTGGTTTTGCTACCCTCCAGTCCATTTGGACCTCCCCAGTTAGCCAGGACTTCACGTGCATAATTAAAAGTGGCTTGGTGAGCACATCTGCCAACTCCCTCTGCACCCTTGGGCGTAGCCCATCTGGCCTCATAGACTTGTGTGTGTCAAAGCGGCATAACAGATCACTCACCGCTATCTCATTTATTGTGATGACCTCATTCTGATTCCCCTCCCTGACTCCTAGTTCATGAGGGTGTGTGTCCAGGGAACTGCTGGTTCCAGTGCTAAAAGCTGGGGCAAAGTAGGCATTGAGCACCTCAGCCTTCTCCTCATCCTTAGTTTCTCTGCATCTAATAAAGGATGGAGATTTTCCCTAGTCCTCCTTTTGTGGTTAATGAGTTTATAGAAATGTTTTTATTATCCTTAATGGCTGTAACTAGGTTGAGGTGTAGCTGTATTTGGCTCTCCTAATTTGCACACTGCATAGCTTCACTACATCTTTTTAGTCCTTATGAGAGACCTGTCCCCTCTTCCAAAGGCCACAGACTCTCCTTTTGTTCTTGAGGTCTGGCCAAAGGTCCCTATTCAGCCAGAGTGAGTGTGTTCCCCACCAACTTGTTTTTTTGGCACACAGCCTGCTCCTGAGCCTTTAAGATTTCATTCTTGAAGTATGTCCAGCCTTCCTGGACTCCTGTATCCTTCAGGGTGGCCACCCAAAGGACTTTGTCAGTCAGTCTCCAAAGTTTGCCCTCTGGAAATTCAAGGTGGCAGTTTTACTAATCCCTCCCCTTGCTTCCCCAAAGAGAGAGAACTGAACCATCTCATGATAGCTGAGCCCTAGATGGTCTCCAAGCTTTACTTCCCCCACAAGGTTCTTCCCTGTTCACAAGAAGCAGGTCCAGGAGGGCACCTTCCCTGCTTGGCTCCCTCACCAGTTGTGTCAGGAAGTTATCTTCCACACACTCCAGGAACCTCCAGGATTCTCTTCTGTATTGTATTTCCAGCAGACATCTAGAAAGTTGAAGTCTCCCATGAGAACAAGGGGTAGCGATTGTGAAACCTCTCTCAACTGCTTATAAAAAAATTTCATTTCCCTCCTCATCCTGGTTGGGTGGTCTATAACAGATTCCCACCACAATATCACTTGCTGGCCTTACTCCTGATTGTTACCCATAAGGACTCAACCTTATCATCACCTTCATTAATTTGCATGGTTTCATATGTCTCCTAATGTAGAGGACCACTCCACCACCTCTTCTTCCTTGCCTATCGCTTCTGAAAAGTTGGTACCCATTGACTTCAGCACTCCAATTTTGGGAGTCATCCCACCAGGTTTCTGTGATGGCTGTTACAGCATAGTTTCCCTGTAGCACAATGGCCTCCAGCTCCTCCTGTTTATTACCCATGCTGCGTGCATTGGTGTATAGACATTTGAGGGAGTGAGTTGAGTACATAGTTATCAACCTTGAGCAGGGTAGACCTTCTGATTATTTAAGGTGCCAACACACAGCTCCAAAACACTGGGTTATTACACCCAGGGTTCCCAGTGGCAAGGCCAGCTAAGTCCCCATCCCCCTTTAGAACTAGTTTAAAGCCTTGTCAGTGAGCATAGCCATTTGAAGAAAAAACGGGAAACCTCTTCACCACTCTCATTATTTATTTGTGTGTATTCATCTTGATAATTTGTCTGTCAATACTGTAGCTTCTACTATTATGGTCTTGCTGTGAAACCGAAGCATAAGTGAGCATGAGGTTCACATGTGGCTTCTAATTAGAGCTTGGGTTTAATTAAGAAATCCTAGACATAGAAATCCATTTCAGCTTAGCTGTGTTGAATTCCTTGATCACATCCTCCCGCAGCATTCCATGGAAATGTTTATAGGAAAGCGCTAGCTGGAGTTTTCAAACTTATGTCTACCTATTCAGTTAAATGCAGGGTTAGAAGCTGCCTTCAGGTAGTCTTCTGTTTTAGAAGACTTGTGTAGTTTTTATTTCCATGTGGTGACCTATGTGCTGATTTATGTAGTGTAGCATCTTTGGGCTAGTTTATCACAGTTATATCTTATCTGGACATTTACAACTACTGATGTTTATTTTAGGTTTTAGAAGTGTGTCTAGCCAGCTTGTGATCCTGGTTTAGAATTGGAAGTTCAAATGCTTTCTGAAGTACTACATAAAAGCGTGACTCCATACAGTGAGACGCCAACCTTGAAGCAGTAAATCCATTAATTTTTTTGTCTTTGGCAATGGACAAATAATTCTAAACTAGCTTTACTCTCTCCCAACTATCTGAAATACTTGGAATTGCTTTTCAAAACCTTTAGATCAAAGTGATCTTTGCTAGCAGTCTGAGTACTCATTGTGGTTTCCACTAGGAGAAATTATGCTAGAAATGACAATCATTCTTCATGTAGGAGGAAAGATAGTGCTACACCGAAAAAAGAAAGAAGCTCATATTTCAGTGCTTCGACTGAGAAAAGTCCAAAGAAGGCACCATAGACAGACTGTGGAGGAAGGTTTTTACAGTAACTCCAAAGACTGTGTTATATTGCTGTTCCCATGATAAGGGTGGAAAACTGTCGAAGTGGACAGTGTGTTTTTTCCCAACCATCTTTAGCAGCTCCACCTTGAAAGCCTAACGGGATGAGACTGCAGGTGTCCTGCTTTGTGACTGCCTCCAGCTAGTGATGGTGCTTCTGCCTGGTTTGGGGAGCAGGGGGCTATATTTTAATACAGAGAAAACGTTGCCTTGTGTTTCATGAACTTGTCTACATTTTGTTAGATGTATTGTAATATAATTCAGTACCCTTTATCTTAACCTGTTTGCATGCATAGCTGAAGGTGGCAAAGGCAAGACTGAGTACTACACTGGTATGTCAGACTCTAGCTGAAGAAACTGTGTGTTTCTTAGCACTCTCTATGATGGTATTTGATATTTATATTTAATACAGGGATAGCTCATTTATTGTAGTCTGATTTGTTGTAGGCCATCTCTCTGTCTTCTGCATGTTCTCTCTCTACTCTTTTGCCCTGTAACTAGCTAGCATTCATGTAATCATGTGTGGGGAAGCAGTTCATAAAGTTGATCTGGTTGAAAACTCACCTTATTTTTTTGTAAAAAGTTAGAACATGCGATGTTTTTCCTTTCTTTGTGGATAAATACATGTGTAAAACTGTCCTGGAACTGAACAGATGAACCTTCATGGTACAGATAGGTGTATTTACATTGTTCTTGCTGCCTTTACCTCCTTTTATATTTATATATCTATATTTATGTGCAAACATGTGAAGTCGTAATACATCTAAGACTGGCTATTTCCAGATATTTTGACATGAATAAAATATATATTGTAATGTAGTGATTCTTCTTAAAAAAAAAAAAAAAAAAGTAAATTTGGAATTCCTAACTTTTCCAGAGAATCTTAAAATCATCAGATCTTTCAAGCTGACATTCCAGAAAATAGAGAGAAATATTTGTAATGAAGTTCCAGAAACATTTTTTCACTTAGATTATTCACTCAAAAGATTATGTACTATTGTTAGTTCTGGCTAATATGTGATCCAGCTGCAGGTGGTTTGAATTTTAAAACTCCCTGGTGCCAAATAGCACCAGAGGTTTAGCCTACTCTGTTGCCATGGTAATTTCTTGGTTAGAAGACTGCCAAGTAACTATAAAATCAAACCAATGCTTTTGGTGTGTCTTAAAATGAGGAAAGAAAAGAAGATCAGTGAGAACTGAAAGAAACGTTACTTAGTTCCATGTTTTTCTTGTAGGTATTGGAGAAATCTTGAATGCTGAAATATATTTCACTTTTTTAAAGATGGATTTCTTGATTTTTTTTAATTGATGCATAATTTAAGTAACACACACATAATTCAAGGTGTGTTTTTAATGACTTTTTCCCTTTTTACTTTACTAGTGCTCCTTAAACTTGAGGGGGCTTCAAAGGAAATTTCTTAATGCAGTAAAAAGAGAAAAACTATTGTGTACCTTTGAGCACATGTAAATTATTTTTGTCTCTTTCTTTTAACCAATTTGATCTTATTGGATCAGACTCTCATTTCAACCTGAGTTCTGTTGGCATGAAGGATCTCCACCAGGAGTACCATCATTCATTCAGGAGACCCAGTCTGCACAAATACATGGTAATATGTTGATAGCCATATGATAAAGTATATTTAAAATAGATTCTTTCCTGTGAGAATTTATGAGATAAAACCTGTTAGCCTTGAGAGCAGAGGAAGAAACTGAAGCAGAACAACCCACTTTCTTTTCAGGCATCAAATGGTGGAAAACACATGAGACCTTATATTGCAAAGTAGGTTTGGACGTGTTAGTTGGACTTGATGATCTTCAAGGTCTTTTACAACTGAAACAATTCTATGTTTCTATATCTACTGAAAATTAAAAAGCACTGCTTAGAAGTGGTATCTTCAAACTACAAATTAAAAAAAAAAAGACATTTTGAATCTTTTAAGTTGAAAATACCTGGAAAATAGATGAAAATTGTGTGGTACTAGATTTTGTACATGATAACGTGAAAAAAAAAACACTTTTCAGGTTGTAAACCTACACAGTTCTAATATTTCAGTACTTTTAAATAGAGTTATATTAAACAAGTAATATACAGAAGCACTTGCTTTTTCTTTGCCTCTTAATCCATTGGAAAGTATTTTTTAAGAACAGTTTGATTTTGAGGAGTTGATCAAGTAATCAAGTGTAGTTGATACTGTGCTTCAGAGTGGACACCTAAAATTCTGGACACATCTACTAATCTTCAGTCACAGTTTTCTTTTTTCCTTTTCCCTCCCCCTTTCCTTCCCCTTTCCTCCCCCTTTCCTCCCCCTTTCCTCCCCCTTTCCTCCCCCTTTCCTCCCCCTTTCCTCCCCCTTTCCTCCCCCTTTCCTCCCCCTTTCCTCCCCCTTTCCTCCCCCTTTCCTCCCCCTTTCCTCCCCCTTTCCTCCCCCTTTCCTCCCCCTTTCCTCCCCCTTTCCTCCCCCTTTCCTCCCCCTTTCCTCCCCCTTTCCTCCCCCTTTCCCTGTTTTTTCCTTTTTTCTTTTTTTTGTTTTCTTTGAATTGGCTGAACACTAGCTTAGTTTGGAGTCAAGTTGCCTGCACAAACCTAGACCTCAAAACAAGTTTCAGAAGCAGCCAAGTATAACATTTTATTCTAATGTAGTGTTCCTTTGAGAACTTTGCTGCTGTTGTCTTAAAAATGTGATGGCAAATACTTCTGACTAGTCGTGTGAATATGAATTTAATATTGTGTCTGTACTGTCATTTCGTTCACATTACGTGGTGTGGTTTTGTTGCCATCACCAACAGAAGGACTATTCGGTAGTGATTTAGGTTTTTGTAACCTAAATTAGATATTTTTTTCGTTCTCTCATCTAAAAATAACTGAGGTTTCTCTTCAAGGAACTTGAAAATTTTAATAAAATGTGAGTTTTGAAACAAGTTAATTATATGTGAGGCTCTTAAGATCACTTTCTATGACACGTGTTTTGTGTTGTATAACATGCAATAACCATGTCACATTAATTTAAAAGGAATAATATATGTGATCAGAAGCCCTTTCCATTAATTCAGTCCTTCAAGATACTTGGTAGTTGAAATTAAGTAATCTGTAACTATGACTAAAATATAAGTATTCGCACCTAACTATTTTCTTGCTGAAAAATACTAGAAGGAAACTTGGCAATCAGAGGTACAGTTAAACAATCCTGTGTTCATTTCTCTCCTTTTATTCCTCTGTGTTTGGGCATGAGAAGGTTTTGAGCCTGCTGAGGATTGAGGAAACCTTGATTGGACTTCCACACAAGAGTGCGAGTCTCGGAGAGGGGTTATTCACCCTTCAGAGGCAGGAGAAACCTGAAATAAGGAAAGGCAGCTGAAGCTGTTGGTTTCTCCCTTCCTTTACTATAAATTCTGCTCACTTCTTAGCTGCATTATTTGCTGGAAACCACCCTGTTGCTTTGACATATATCCTGTTGTTCATTTGGACCAACTGGTATCCCTTCATCCAGATTGTGGCTCTTTTTGCTGCCAGATACTGCTGCTACTAGCAGTGACTACTCGGAGCTATCATGCAGGTTGTACAGAAGTCATTAATTCCTGTTGCAGCCCCCCTCAGTAGTGTGCATGCCTTGGGCAAAAGCAAGTTGCAGGAGCAGGTTTTTTATCTGGCTAGTAATCTGTTGATCGCATGCTATGCTGTTTGCCTTTTCTCTCTTGAAACAGCAGTGGCTACCATCTGCCTATGGCCTGAAGTGTCTTGTGTGCGGTTGGCTGGTGCATGTGATGTTTTGTGACAATACTTACTGGAGGTTTCAAACTGTTGGGGTGGTGGAAGCTTCTCTTTGTGAAATACCTGCAGCCATGAAATTTTCTTCACATTTCATCTTTGTTTAGGATCTGCAGTAATACAAATGCAGCATACAGTGGAAGGCACAGTGGGTTTCATTTTGAGTCATGCTTATGAGCCTTTAGGCAAGTCATGTAGTAATGGCCTTGTAGATAGTGGTGTCCTACAGAATAAAGAAATGTCTTCAACAAAAGAAAAGCTCTTCAACAAAGAAAGTTCTTTGTTTCATGGAATCATTGAAGTGCAGTTGCAGGCTTCCTGAATTTCCAGGAATAGTGGAATATGTTTCTGTTGATAGAAGAATTTTTTTTTTTTTTTGCTTTGAGATTATCATGCATTTATAGTTAATTCTTTTGTGTTTACCACAAAAATCCTTATTGCTTGATCTTAAGGCATTGGTAAGTACTTATACTTCAGCCTTTCTGTATTTCAGTGCAAAGACTTCTCCTTTTGTTGTCTTTTCTTAACCTATGTATATATTAAAATAATCTTAATCATCTGTAAACACTGTTGTTTTTAAAAAAATCTATTATTAGTTTTAAGGGGTTTGTTTTTCTGGGTTGGGATTAGTTTGTTGGGTTTTATTTTGGAGATGGGGTGGGAGGTGTGGTTTTGTTGTATTTTACCTGGGAGGAAATTGGGTATCTCAGTTTATAACACAAGAGGTGGACAGTTCAGTGAGCCATGGGAGACACCATGGTGGCCTAAGCCCTATTGTTTGAGGCACACTGTGAATCTAAACCAAAACTTTCTTGATTTCTATCCCAAAGAGCTGACTGCGTTCTTGAGAACTTTGTGAGTACTTCCAAGAACAAAGTTGATGCAGACTGTCCCGTGTGAAAGAAGTGACTGTGGATTACATAAATTGATATTCCCAGTCTGCCAAAGAGCGAATACCTTCCCTCATTCCTTCTGTCATATGTCTCTACAGGCTTCACTGGCTGGCAGTGAAGGAGGCTAGAGTTTGGCTCTTATAGACCCCAGAAACATGCTGTGTTTACATTAATATTTCTGTTAAAAAATACATTACAAAATATTTTTGAGAGTCAGTTAAATATACTTTGTGTTTAGATACACAGTAACTAGTATGTAAAGTATGAGATTTAAATTCAGATGTGTTCGTAGCTCATGGATGTTTTTAATGGTTATTTAATGAAACAAACAAAATTTAAAACAAAAACTCACAATCCTCCCTTCCTAGACTTTTTAAGAAGGCATACCAAATTTGCATCCAAACTCTTTGAACATATATAGTATTTAACAGGTATTCAAGCAGAAGATGCTTTATTTTCTTCCATTTAGAAGATGAACATGAGCCATCAGTGTGCCCAGGTAGCCAAGAAGGCCAGTGTCGTCCTGGCCTGTATCAGAAATAATGTGGCCAGCAGGAGCAGGGAAGTCATTCTTCCCCTATACTCAACACTGGTTAGACCACATCTTGAGCACTGTGTCCAGTTCTGGGCTCCTCAGTTTCAGAAGGACATTGAGATACTTGAATGTGGCCAGAGAAGGGCTACAAAGCTGGTGCTGAGAGGTCTCGAGCACAGGCCCTGTGAGGAGAGGCTGAGGGAGCTGGGGTTGTTTAGCGTGGAGAAGAGGAGGCTCAGGGGAGACCTTATTGCTCTTTACAACTACCTGAAAGGAGGTGGGGGTTGGCCTCTTATCCCAGGCAACCAGTGACAGAAAGAGAGGACACAGTCTCACGCTGTGCCGGGGGAAGTTTAGGCTTGAGGTGAGGAGAAAGTTCTTCACAGAAAGAGTAACTGGCCAGTGGAATGTGCTGTCCAGGGAGGTGGTGGAGTCACGATCCCTGGACACGTTCAAAAAAAAAAGATTGGATGTGGCACTTGGAGCCATGGTTTAGTTGTCAGGAGGTGTTAGTTGTCAGATAGGTTGGACCTGATGATCTCTGAGGTCTTTTCCGACCTGCTTGATTCTGTGATTCTAGGTACTATAGGAAGCAATGATAATTGTGTTCAATACATTGTAAAAGGAAATGTTTACACGTTCAGATGTCAATTGGTAATGTTGATGATTTCTACCTTAGCACATGGAGACTAGAGCAGTGCTGCCTTCCAGCAGAGACAGTGCGTATACACCTTTTAGCACTTGGTTTATGCTGTTAACTAAGGTAAAAATGCTTTTTTAGGTTGACGTGTGCATAGTTATTTTCAATAGGTAGTGAAGTACTTACTTGGTCGTGCCACTTCTAGAACAGGAGACCAATTTTAAGTCAGTCATATATGTACCAGAAGCCATCTTAGCGTTTTTCCTTCTCTCCATATGCGTAATGTTGCCCCAGTACAATTCCTCTCGCCTCTTTTTGGGGAAGCACAGCTCTACACACTTCCCCTCTTCCCTGCCAGAGGTGGGGCTGGTAATCACCGTGTCCTTCTCTAGAAATTGTTTTGCTTTGATTGCTTCAGTAGAGATGCTGCTGAGTACAGTTCAAGGCTTAACTACTTGCTTGTGCCAGTATTCTATCTACAAACATAATCAGGTGTGCAAAGTATGTGGGTGGTGTGGTTTGGGCTTTTTGAAATAAATTCTTGTAGCCTCACCTGTATAAGTCTTTGTGCAGGTTTCCCATCATAGGTGTGAATTGTTCCTCTGTACATTCTGAAGATGGGGTTTTTGTAATCTTTTTTTTTTTTTTTTTGGCCAGGTTAATAGCACTAATATTCCAGATGGAGCTGACTTGATGGTGTGATCACTATCAAGCAATCACTTTTGATGTCATCTCAGAGAATTTTGAAAAGCAAATAGAAATCTGAGGTAGAGAACTTCCTTGAGAAAGGAAGAACTTATTTTGAAACTTATCCCACTGGATAAATTTAAGGGAAATCCAGCTTTTTGTAGGAAGACTTATTCTTTTGTTTGTTTTTAAATCTAATATTTTCTAAGTTTTACTGTTAGGAACAAAATACTAATAGTAAGATATGTCTGAATACATAATGAAGTTTTTTTGTGTCTTGAAAAAAAGCAAAGTTAAAAGTCACTGTTGATACCTTTTCTCTCCAAAGCGGGTGTCATTAACAAGACAGCGCTGAGGCATAAGGATTCCCATGATAGAATTTAAGAGCAAAAAGAATCCAAAGATTGATTTGTTTGTGTCCTGTGTTTAATAACAGCTAGAGTTCTCTTTCTGTTATTTTGAGGTGAGAAATGAGACTGAAACATCATTGTCAAATTTTCTTTAATACTCTCTGTAATGTGTTTTGGGAACAGTGTGATGGGAAGGATAGAGTAGTGATTTGGAAATCACTTTAATTTTATTTTCAATAAAAAATTCAAATACAGAAAAAGATTTTTATATCTCAAATTCTGCTTTGCAATAATAATGTTTGGTTTGGAAGTCTTAATCTTTAAGAATGTTTTGTAACAAAAATGTTTTTACATACTATATACCAATATAAAAGAGTTGATGCCGTTACACTGGGACAAAAAATTAATAAACTGAAGGCAAGAGGTGAGTCTTTTTAAATCTCTGGTTCAGTCTAGATCTAAGAATAATATTAAAGTATGGCTACTTAGAAATATCTTCTCTTTAGATCTCAACCACATTTTAAGACATGGTTGTTCTTCTTCTGATGTTTATGAAAGCAGTTTGATTTTAAATTAACATGAATTCATTTGAACTGGAATTGCATGGGAATGCACACTGTTTTCAAAAGTCGTTCTTTTTGTTTATTTGAATTTTAGAAATTAGTTCAATGTAATGAATGCATTGTATACTGGAACAAATCAAGGAAAACAAGCTTTCTTATGTCTCCCATGTTTCTGACAGGTGGTGAAGATGAGAAAAGATGTGAAGAAGGCCAGAGTCCTGACTGTTCGCAGATTAACCAGACACATCAGAAAACTGAAGCTGAAAAAGTCAGTTTTAAAAATCAGTGTTCTTATTTGTGTGTTTATAAATGATCCCTTATCTTAATCATTTTTCCAAAAGCAGAGAAGTAGGGAAAATGTGTATTACATTTCAAACATAAGCACTATGATGCAAAAATTGTATTTGTCTTATATTTGTCACTTTAGATAGAGTAAAAATACCAACTAAAAAGGAGGAGGGCTGGGATAACATTTTTTAAAAGTAATTCAGTGTATTGGAAGCTAATCCAAATCACTTTCACAGTATCAGATATGATCTTTTATATTATTTTACTATTTAATGTGTTGTGCAACCTTTTCTCACTGCAGTTGTCTCCGAGGTTCTGTAGCAAAAAATATTGTTCTGTTTGCACAGATACACAGGTCATACCTGATTATTAATGTAATTAGTATTAATTAATATTTAAATAAATACTTAAACCAACATTTTAAAGATCAAGTTTTTAAAAATAACTGGCCCAAAGTAGCTTACAACATGTCTTACTGGAGATAATGTATCTGTTACTATGTACAGTATGTAAACTGGGCATACTCTTCCCCACAACCTTAGCAAACGGTACAGAACTTAACATGGAATTTTATTTGAAATATCAGTGTCTCCTGTGTATTGTTGATAAAAACTGTACTTGCTATTTTCTAATAAAGTAACATTTGTTTTTCTTACTATTCTGGTAAATCCTCAGTGGGTTCTTTTGGGTTTGTTTTTTTTTGCATGATCAGGACAGCAGAAGCATTATATTATGTTCAACTCTTAGCTACAATGACAATTTAGCAACATGGAAACATGTTCATGACTACTTTTGTGATACTTGTATTTTGCTACTTAGTACTAGCCTGCAGGGGAATAAAGTGAACAGAGCCCAGATGCTTTTTAATAAAGGCCAATTTTATTTGCAGCGGTTCAGAAGACTTGAAATTAAAGAACCAAAAACGGGCTGAGAGATTAATAGAAGAAATACATGCCATGAAGGTAATAACATTTTTAGATATTTACAACAGTTAATAACAAAAAAGCTTTGTCTGTTTTCTGTGATTGTGCTGCTGAAATTTAATTAAAATATTTCCAGAGTCAGCTTGGTCATTACTGTAGCACAGTTGGAAATTTATGAATATTTGTATATTTCTATGTTTGTTTGCTGCATTTGTCAAGGTGTCAGAAAGTTTGAGTCTTAAGCTTGCCAGGCTAAACATGAATTTATTTAGAAATGTGTGGTGCTTGAAAGTTTTCCTGTAACTGTTAAAGTGCAGAAATTAAAGTTATCATGCTGCTCAGGAATATGGAAATAATTTTATGTGCCTGACAATACAGTATCCTTATGGTCAGTTCTCTTAGCTTTAAGTATGATGCAACTTGTGTTTTTACTTCTGACTTCAAAGTTCTGTAGCAGTTGGAAATTTAGGTGCAAGGGACTAGTAACACTGAAGTCAGACTTTTCTTTTTATTGTTAAGCCTTGCTGTCAGTTCATACAGTTTTTATGTCTTACACATTATGACCTAGCAGCAAATGCTTCACATAAAATGGCTGTTTAGTTGCTTTTCCTTGATGACTGTTGTGATTAATCACCCTTCCCATTGTTCATTTGGTAGTTTTGGTGTTGGGTTTTTTTTTAACCTTTGTGGTTTGGGTTTTTGTCTTTCTGGGTTGTGCACACAGATCTTAATCTTCAAAAAAGCTGGTAACTGGAAAGGCTTCACTGATCCACCTAGATGTGCTTTGTGCCAGATTCATCATGGGTATTTTTAGTACTATTCTTAAAAACAAATCAGTAAAGGGGGAAAAGAGAACGGAGAGCATGGTACTAGAGCGGAAAAGTACTGGTCAGGCAACATGACAGTCATATTGAGGCATTCTGCTTTTCGGGCTTGCCATCAGTCTTAAACTTGATCTTTGATTGCTTTTTTTTTTAATGACTCAACATGATGAGGATTCTGTAAACGTCTCTCAAGTTAAAACAGCATATCTCAAGCGATCAAGTGTGGTGCACCATGGAGCTCAAAAGCTCACATTTTGTTGGGGCTTCTGTGAGTGTTCCTAAGAGGGTTTCACTGAAGATCCATTCTGCACACACCTTCTAGAAGTGTTCTGTTTGTCCACATTGTGGTTTTCCTTCCAGGGTTGGCTCATGCTGGCATCTTAAAGGCTGCCTGCACTAGGGACTGTATTGGACAAGTACATTCAAGCTATTTCTTCAGTGAACATTAGTGAGTGCAGCACCTGAAAGTGCTGAATGTAAGAGCAATTGTTAAGGGAAGATGGATTTGTAACCTGGAGAGATGAGGACAAACAAATTTTTGCTTTGAAATAATTTATGGAACAGAAGAAGTCTTCAGAATGAGCATCTGAGAAAGAGGAAAAGCTCTCTCACTTCTCAGGCAAATAACTATTAAACATTCTTAATTTTCTGAAAAATGTGCTATAAGTGGTCTGTCCGGTAAAAAAAATGCACCCTTATATCAATAATTTTTTATAGCAAAAAGGTTAGGTTTGTTGGGAGGGTTTTGTCTTTAAAAATTAAGAAATGTACACTTACTAGCTCCACAATGTGTTCGTTTCTTAGCAGAGAGAAAAGTTACCATTTCTTATGAATCACAGCCTAAAAGACACTACTTACTTACATGTTTTTTTCACCACTTGATTTCTAGACTACGAGAGCTTTTAAGAGTTGTCATAGAGTTTTTGGAAGAATAACTAGGCAGCTTTCACGAAATAATTGTTATTATTATAGATAATGGGGGATTTTTTTACTGGTATAATGTCACCCCCAGCAACCTTTTGTCTTAAGTTACTGATCACAGGATTCATAAAGTACTTTATGCATAACGTGGATGGTTATTTTAGAATCTCTAGAAAAGAATGGACCACATAGGAATGATTAATAAGGTAAGTGTTCTATAAAGTTGCAACTTAGAGCAGGATTGTATTATTCAGACTATTCTCATAGTTTTGACTGTGCGGATCCCGAACTCTTGTCAGAGGACAAAACTGATCATCTGACTGTGTGCATAATACAGGAATTGGTCCTTTTTCACGTAATGTGCAGAAATAGTCCATAAACTTCTACTTAAATGTTTTATGTAAGAAAAAATGCCTGCCTTCTCTCTTATGGAATGTCTAGTCTTGAGGAGTATAGCAGGTTGCAAAGAGAAGTTCAGCTGAAAAGACAAAACCCAACAAAAGTAATTACACCATCCAAAGTGGTTTGGCATCAGAAAGCAGATGTTACACCAGAGTCTGACACTACGTATGTGGTCAAATCAAGAGATTTCTTGAGATGGCTACTTTAATGGGTTAGCGCAAGGGCAAACCTGCCTGCTCTCCCAACACAAAAGTGAGGGGGGAAGTAACACACACAACTTGGGGCTGAGATAAAGAGATAAGAGTTTACTATAACATACCATAATCACAATGCATAATTACCTTAGCTACTAATCTAATTAATCTAATAATATAATGCATTGTACAAGGGCAATGAAATACAGGGGGGGAGGGGAAACCAGCGTAAAACAGAAAACCAAAACCAGCAGCTACCCAACTCCCACATGTTCTGCTGCCATGTCTGCATAAAAGAGCCAGCACCAAAGAAGTCGGAACCTAGAAGCAGCAACTGGAAGAGGAAGCCTCCCATGTTGCAATCTGAACTTCAAACCCCATAATACTTTTCTCCAGTTAGCACTTTCTTTTTCTTTTTTTGAAGCTGGCATGACTGCAGTGTGATATGAATAACAGCAGAAGATTCAACTCAATCCATGGCAGCTACTTAGAACTCCTTGAACTGTTTTTAATGGTTGGAAAGCATGAAAGGTTGCTGTATATTGGAAAAAATATATCTTTGAGAGAAAAGGGAAATTGTACAAATGTTTTTTGAGTTTTTCCAAGTTGCCAAAGACAGCACACTTCTTTCTTTAGATGCATTTTAGTTCCATCAGTCAAGAACAGACCCAGACCGCCCTTCCCCTACCACATACCCAGAAAAGGCCTTCTGAAGGCTTCTGGCATGAACAGAAGGGTTTTATGATGACCTCAGAAGGCACAAGAGGAGGATCCATTTCGCAGGGAATTTATTTCAATCTCAGGGAAGACAGACTGGAATTCTCTTGAGGTTTTGACACACTTGTCTCTCTTAATGCAATGACATACTCAGTAATAAAGCCTGAGAAGTTACAACCCTAATAAGGGGTTTCCTTATTTTCTTAAGAACTGCATTTCTGTGTTCAGCTTCCTGTAAACCCACAAACCTTTTGTATTAGGGTTAGGGTTACTTGGGGAATCTCAGTTCATTTACTTGGGAAATTAGTTCATGGTAGGCACAGTGTTGCAATAGGACTGCTGCTACTTCATGGAACAACTGTTTTTATCTTTCAGCCCAAATATTAGTACAAAAATAAAAATCAATTGCCTTATGTTGCATCTGTTAGAGGCTGACTGCTTGCTGCTTAGCAGGCCTTGTAAGAGCTGCTATCCTTCTGAATGAGACAAGTGTGAACTTTCAGTTGCAAGAACTTAACTCCTTTTTCTAGAGTTCATCTTTACTAATTACAGCTTATGGTATAGAATGAAGAAAATGCCTACTATTATTGATAACTCTTGTTCCATCACTAATTCCTGGGGGGTGCTTTTTTCCTGTCTTCAAGTAGACTAACAGACACTACTGGCATAATTTCACTGTGATGACACTATTTCCTAGGAGTGGGACATAATTAGATGTTCAATTTTCAGGTTAAATATTGTTTCTGTGTATGTTTTTGGTATCATGTGCATATGCATACAATGTACAGTTCTACATATTTTGAAGACCTAAGAAATCTTGGTGCTAGGCTATATTTAAGAAATTTTTGTGTTATTTGGATTTGCAAATAGCATATATTGTGTTACTGTTGGAATGACAATTTTTGATTCTATAGGTTTTCACTGAATTTAAGAGATTATCAGTAACTTAATTGGCAAATACAGTTAATAATGTCTCAAGCACAACATGAAAAGTCAGCACTGTGGGAAATGAGAGCAGTTAAAAATTCCAACTACATGGATGCAGGAACTGAGGTAGTTGTTTGCAGGAGTTCTCAAAGCTATTGGACTAGTACACTGTTTTTTGAGTTCTTCAGATATTGTTTTACACAAATAGTATAAAATACTTATTTAACAGTTCATGAAATAATGGGGAGGAAAAAAACAGGAAGATCCTTTCTAGTCCTACTATGATACTGCTCTTTTAAAATGCAAAATGGTGTACTGGGCAGTTAGACTAGATGACCTTTGGAGGTCTCTTGCAACCCAAACCATTCTGTGATTCTATACTTACAGGAAATGTTTAATTGTTTGTTAAGCTTGATGATAATGTCAAAATGGCATCATTATCCAGTGGAGAATACTTCTTCCCATATTTATGAAGCTATGATATTTCAAAAAGTTTCTTTGCACAAAATGACTGATTGCCGATTTCTTAGCAACGTGTAGCTTATCTTGATCTACTTAAAGTTCTTGGCTGAAATTAGGATTTAATACAACTTTATGTGGTTGTTTACTGTGTATTTAGGAGTATATTTTGCCTTTATCTTATAACAAAAACCTTGGTATTATGGCAGCAGTTTCTATAGCAATATTGTGTTTGTAGGATGCCCATTCATGATATGGCTATTTGCAGTGCTTGAAGGGAAAATATCTTCCAGTCTTTAGGAGTAAGCAGCAGTTGGTTACAACCATTGTTAAATGCCTTGAAAAGAAACATTCTCTATCCTGAAAGTTATCACTGGAGAAACGAATACACCGGTACAATGCTTTTGTTTTAATACACTTAAACCAAATTATTTGTCACAGAATAATTAGTTTAGTACAAGAAATACAGGAAGAAAGTAGCACTTCATATTCTGTCAACCTTTAGCAAGATATGAAGAGAAGTAGAGTTACATATTAACTCCAGTATTACTTTCAAGCTTTTGAAAGCCAAGCTATGTTGTAAAGGTAGAGCTTCGGTCTGCTGATGTTTTCAGAGTCTTTGGCCTTCAAACAAAAATCCTCCAATTTCACAAGAGTAATAGTGATATGGGTGAGAAAGGGCTATTGCTCAGGGCTAGATAACTGATGATTTTAGAGTAGGTCAGCCTATGAAGCTTGATAGATCTCTCTTTTAGTATCCTGAAATATCAGTCGTTTTCAAAAAGCCATAAAGTATTTCTTCTAACAGGTGTGGTTTCTTTTTTTGGTTAATGTTTTCATCTCAAATTCTGTCAGGGCTGAAGTTGAAAGCTCTTCCAAGTAGGAAACACAATGTAAGGAGCATCTAACAACGTAGAAGGAAACAACTGTGAATAACCAGTGTGTTCCTGAGTCTGAATGCAAAAAGAAAGTCCACAAAAGGTGGAGAGGTGTAGAGACACTGCCTGAATGCACAGAGACAGTGAAAAAAAAACTCAGATGGGTTTTCAACCAGTGAGGAATATGAATGTCTGCATGAATGTTCTCTAAGTACACTGGGAGCAAAAGTAAAACTAAAGGGAAGTAAAGGTGCGCAGCGTAGTAAGAGGATGTGGAAAACGGTGAGGTGTTGGTTGCTTTTTTTAACTCTTGATTTGCTGGTCGGTTTTTCTGTTTGGCTTTTGAGTTTCCAGAGCTTACAAGCAGAGTCTATGGGAGTGAAGTGTTAACCATAGCAGAAAGTTATGTCATTAAGGAATGCATAGCTCAGATAGACATATGCAAGTCTGTGGGAACAGATACCTTGTATCTGGGGTGCAGAAATAGATGAGTCTGCTTTCATAGTTTCTGAAAGGTCACAATAGTTGAAAAACATCAGCGACATTTGGAAAAAGGCAAACGTCAACACTTAACATCAACATTAGCAAATACATGCTGCTCAGTCTCAGCTTAATAGTCAGGAAGGTTGTGGAGCATGCCTTTCAGAAAGCTAGTTTCAGGAACAGGAAGGACAGGAAGATGACTGGGAATAGCCAAAATGGATTTACCAAGAGTGAATTGTGCCTGATTACAGACCTTATTACCTTCTGTGATGAGATGACTGTCTGCATAGACAGGAGGGAAGCAGAGATGTTTTATGCCTTGACTGCAGCAAAACCTGTGACACAGTCTCCTGTAATCATTTCTTTATAGCCAAACTAAGGCCAGAAAAACAAGGAAAAGAATATTGAACTTCATGCAAGAGAGCAGCAAGAATTCATGCAACTCTGCCTTGCAGTGGATTATGAGCCAGTTAAGATCATCAGGGTCAGCATTACCAGACACACCAACATAGATGATATTGTTTTTATCTTCAACACAACACTTGATCAGAAAGAAATAATAGATTATAGAGTAATTTTGGTTAGAAAAGACTCTCAAAGTCATCAAGTCCAAATCTTAGCCTAGCACTTCCAAGTCTGCCACTAAACCATGTCCCTAAACACCACATCTATGTGTCTTTTAAATACCTCTAGGGATGGTGAGTCCACTGCTTACCTGGGCAGCCTGTTCAGTGCTTTGACAACCCTTCCAGTGAAGAAAATTTTCCTAATATCCTAAATCTCCCCTATGCAACTTGAGGCTATTCCCTCTTGTCGTATCACTTGCTATGTGGGAGAGGAGACTGATATTAACCTCACTGCCACCTACTTTTCAGGGACTTGCATGGAGCAATAAGGTCTCCCCTGAGCTTCCTTTTCTCCAGACTAAAGCCCAGTTCCCTCAGCCACACCCTCCCCAGGGCTGAGAAAGCCTTCTCTTGCAGTTTTGTATTGCCTCTGCTGGAGAGATATAAACCACAGTCCTAATGGTAACTCTTAACGCAAGTGATAAAGGAGCTAGCGACAGAAGATACTATGCTGGATGTGATACGTAAAGAAGTCCGTAAGATAAAAGTCAACTGCAGCATTGTTAAGTTACCCTGAGGTGGTGGAACTCAGGATGATGAGAGAAGACAATGAAAAAAAATAAAGAGGATCATAACCCTGACCTTTAGGGAGAGCAGAATTTGGCCTTCTTAGGCAGCTGCTTGGAATAATCCCATGAATGAAGAGTCCTGGAGGGAAGTTCCAGAGAGGTTGATATTTCAGGTATCACCACCTCTAAGCTCAAGAATGAACCACTGTAACACAAAAGATGTCCAGCAGGAGAACAATGAGATCATGACCAAGTCAAATGTAAAAGGCAAGTGTGCAAGGTGAAAACAGAGACAGATGACCTCTGAGGGAAATACAGAGTCATTGGCCAAGTGTGCATCTGTAGTTGAATATGGTGAGGGTCATGAAGGGCAACCAAAAAGCTTCTGCAGGAGTATTAGCAGCCAAAGGAAAACTAGAAAAAATGTGAGTCCCCTGGTGAGTGGCCATGAGATTTCTGATAAAGAACATTAAGAAAAGACAAGGTAATCCATCATTCTTCATGCCAGTCTTTACTGGTAAAAGCAGCATTTGGGAATCCTGGGTCCCTGAAGCCACTGGGAAAGTGCAGACCAAAGAAGACTTACACTTGATGGAGGAGGATCAGGATAGGAAACATTTAAACCAAGTGGATATAGACATGTCCTTGGGACCTATATTCACTATGGTGAAGCAGGTTGATGCACTCAATGACTGCCTTCTGTTCTTAACCTTCATCACATTTCATATTATGCATTGCTTCTATTCACATTTATGCTAAAATGAGAAAACCCATGTTGCATACAGCTCTTCCCAAGTCACTGTCCTGTTTGCTTCTCTTGTGGGGTCAAAATATCTTAACTGAGCAATGAGAAAGCTGTAGAATGTGGTAGTTGGGGCTTTTTTCCTAGGTAGCAAGCATAAAAGAATGCTTAGAATTATAAGGAAAAGTGACATAAAAGTATGTGGGGAAAGTCTTGTACTGTACAATTTTAGCTGGAACAGGACAAAAACCCTGCCAGCCATTTTTGCTGCTTTATTTCATTAGCACAACAGAAGTAATGATTTTCTTTGACACCAAATACTGCTTTGAATTTCATAAAAAAGTTGGACTGCATTTCTTATATAATAAAAGTCAGTAAAAATATCACCAGCTCCATTTTCAAGACTTTGTCATTGACAAGATACTTAAAAGTAGATATCTTGTAATTCTTTTTCTTATCCACTAGATTTTTGGTTACAGAGTGAAAACAGATCATACAGGCAGCTTTTTGTTGGATTTGAGACAACTAAGGAAAATATTAAAGTAGGTTCTTGGTAAAGGTTGTCATCTTAAAAATATGGCCTGCATATGAAGCTTTTTCCTCTTGATTCTTGTGTAAGAATTTTACTGTATTTTTTTGAGAGAATGCAAAATAAGCTATTTTCACTTTTTAAAAAATATGGCTTGCAGATGAGACTCCGTCTCCTTTCTGAATTCTGCATAACTATTTTTATTGTTTAATAAAGAGGCAACCTTTGCAGTAGTACAAAAACAAATTAATGCAATCCATATGCCTTCATTTATTTGAAAATTGAGCAATGACAACAAATGAAAACATTTATTATTATTCAAAATAATGACAGAAGCATCAGCATGTTTCTGAGCTCATTTTGAAAATATTTATGTGTTTTCCAAATAGTTACTTTCTTTCTGTTGTTGACTTCTTTCATCATCCCATGTTTTTCACTTTGGTGCACAAACTTAGACCTCTTCATTGACCTTCTCCGTAATTCTTTTGAACTTGAGATAGGAAATAACATTTTTGTGAGCTTGGCATACTTTTCATTTACCATTTGGCTATCCCATGCTGATATGTACTAACAATGCTAGCTAATAGCTGCCAAATAAGATGTATCTTGTTAGATCTAGATTGTTGGACTAGATGACTTTTGAAGGTTTGTTCTAACCCAAACCATCCTATGATTCTATCTCTGCAGCACTTTTAGTTAATTTCTTACTCCATGCTAATTGGTTTGTGTACTTCATTTATTCCAAAAAAGCTAAGAATATCTTCAGTAAATAGTGAATCAACTTAGTGTGGTGGATCAATATGAAACTGTCTTCACATTTGTAATCAACTATCTACTGAAAAAAGATTCCTGCAGAAATTAGGGCTTCTGTTCTTCACAGCTATAAAAGAAATTATTATTGAATACCATAGCAAGTTTTTATTCTCATTTCTTTGATTTGGAAGGGTTGGGAGTGGAGAATAAAAAAGGGGATTGGAGTCATATTGTAAATATCTTTATAGTTACTTGTAAATGGAAAAAATCAGAGTGGTGACTGCAGCTGGTATAACTTTATTCCAACTGATGCTTTTGTGTGTAAAAATCTTACTTCCCTCATGGTTGCCTCCTGCTTGCAAAAAAAAAAAAAAAAAAAAAAAAGTTTGTTCTGGGAATGTAATACTAATGTAAATATTACTTCAGTGCTGGACAGACTCATTGGCACTTTTATTAAAAGAATGGATTTAGTGAACATATGGATGAATAACTGTGCCTTTAGGAGATGAAATTCAAGGCTTGCAAATCAGTGAGAGCTCTTTGAAGGAATAAATACATATAGTGGATGTGGATGTTGCTGATTGATACTGTATAATGTTTTAAATGTCCAAAAAGCCATTGCCCAGCTTTCATCAAACCTTTGGTGTTTTGGGTGTAGTGTGGTGGGATATTTTGGGGAGGGGGGGGGGTTGTTTGTTTGTTTGTTTTAAGAAGCTGTTCATGGATATGAGTTTTTTTCTAGTTACAGAGTTAAACATTAAGTGGAAGAGATAAATAGATGGTTAATTTTTCTGGAGTTGAAAAGCTAGTAGTGGAATTCTGTGGGAATCAGTGCTGGAAATGATTCAGAAAAAGAGAATGAATGACAATTTCAGGATAGTGGAGATGCTAACAATAAGGCACTGGAGAATAATATTACAGAATTTAGTAACTGGGTAATAAAATGGCTAAAGAAATTCAGTAGTGATAATGTAAAGTAATGCACGTGATGATAAGAGTTATGTTGCCAGTGGTTCATTTTGCACTGGATTGAAATTGGCTATTACCAGTGAGGAGGTGGATATTGAAACGACAACAGACACCTGTGTGAAAATGCTGTGTTGCTGTTTGGTGTCTTCAAACAGAAGATAGTCTGCTCCTATTTAAACCAATTGGTTTACCATATACTGCTTAAGTCTTCTCATTAGAGTAGTTAAACAAAAACAAACCCAAAACACTAATATATATATATGTATATATATATATATATATATATAAAATATAATATAATATAATATAATATAATATAATATAATACAATATAATATAATATAATATAATATAATATAATATAATATAATATAATATAATATAATATAATATAATATAATATAATATAATATAATATAATATATAAGAAGACTAGTAGAAGTGTAAAGAAAAGTGCAAAGGATGATGAGAGATACAGCATAGCATCTACAGAAGATGTAACAAAATTGGAATAGGATTCCCCAAGATGTTAAGTAAATTGCTGATGCTGGAAGTTTATGTAATTCATGCATTTGTCCTGCTTAGTTCTTTTGCAGTTTGTTTACCAGTATTTTGCGCAGGAGCTCTTAGCACCCAATTTGGACATCTGCAGATACTGAAAAAAATAATCACATTTTTCATGGTTTATTGCCAGATCTCTTCCTTTCACCTTTACATCTCACCCTGACCAAATGTGATAGCAGGTTTGTCTTGCTCAAGTTTCAAGGTATTTAGGAAAGGGAAAGAATATTTTCTTCCCCTTGGTGCTTTAAGAAAAGGATGGAGGAGGAGTACTTCTCTTGGAGATAGTGTGTAATGGGAAAGGGAATGGAAAAGGGAAATTCTTTCTCTGTTGTGTTTAATCTTTGAACTCTTTTCTTTCATGCCTTCTGGAAGCAGACAAAGGGGCTATGTATGTGACTATGTATTCACACTCTTCTACCTCTTCCTGCATCTTTCTGGGTTATTCTGTTTTCCTTCTGTTTCCCTTTCTATTTCAAACCAGAATCTGGCAGGTGGGGCTTCTTAGCAGGATTGCATCAATTTGTCATTCATCTTTATTGGGCATGTTGTGAGAATATAGCACATCCTTTCCCTGGCTGCTTTGGTGGCAGACTTGCTGGCTCATGACCCTGCTGGGAGAAGGGAGGCTGAACTGAGAAACAGGCAGCATTGTGCTGGTTGTGCACAGCGTCCCCTTCTGGAAGGTAATGCTGTTTTTCTTTAATTCTTGCAAAAACAGTTCATCTGGCAACCAGCGGTACTGGCGACGATTGTGAATACCAGGGATAGTAATTCAAAACCAAAGACAGTTCCAGCCAGCAGAGGACTGCTTGGAAATATGTTAACCCTGAAATTTCATGTGGTTGTTATTTTAATATTAGAAAAGCCGTGTGGAACAAATTGCCAGTACAGAGTGAAATTACAGATTGCACCAGTCCAAGTGAACATTGACATTCAGATTTAAAAGATGTTTGAAGAAAAAAGTATTCAAATAATGATGATTCTGGCATCATCATGCTTGCTGTACTGAATAATCCAGTGAGCTGGTTTTTTTCTTTTTTTTTTTCTAGTGCTTTTCTTTTGAGTGCTTGTAATTGTAGTTTACTTTTATAATACTTTCTATGTCTGAATTTGTCACAAGATTACAGACTTGCTAACTCTTTTTTTCTGCCCTATGGTGAAAACAGTGACTGTTGCTCCCTGAATGGCTTCTGAATCAAGATGGGAACCTCCAGAATTAAACAATTCGTTTAATCTAATTGATGAAATAAAATGCCAAGTCCACAGTGTTCATCTTGGTGAACTGATGTAATTGCTGGCATTTGACTTGCATTCCTCGTGAAATATTAAATTAGTTTATAAACGTGGCAGAAAAGAGCCGTCTCTTCTTTCCAAATAAAGTTTGGGTATTTTACAATAGCTTAAACAAACTAGGCATGTTAACTCTTCTTTTGGGGAATTGTTTTTTCATTTTGTTTTGTTATTAAATGGCATGAATAAGTAGACTTTGCTTCTTTGCATGCTCTGCTTTTGAGACAGCTTGGACAGCATAGCAGAATAACGATATGTAGCTACAGGAAGGTAATCAATTGGACAAAACTGTTTATAGGAATATTGTGTAGCTGTGTTTCAGTATTTTAGCAACTTTAATTTTCCAGAGAACAATAAATCTAGAAAACCATAAAATTTTGTAGTGTGAAAATTAGTAGATGAAAACTCACAGGTTGACATTGAATTTCACTTGGATCCAAACTGAGACAGCAGTACTGTAGACATTTAGTAATGTTTAAGATTGATGCCAGCAAAAACCTGACACCAGTGTAGTTAACAAAAAGAACAATTGCAAGACAAGTTCCACTTGAAATACATTCTTGCTTTCCTAGTGATTCACTGTAATTATGCAGTCCTCTTTTATAAAGGTTGGTAATAGTTAATTCCCAGCAAAAGCAAATGCCATATATTAATCTAAAACTGAGATGGTTGTACAACCTTTTGATTATTTTTTGAGTAGTTCTGTCACAACTATTTCCTCCAGTGTCAGTGACTTACTTGGTTTTGTTTTGTTTTTTAATGAGAGTTAAGTTTTACTATTTTGTCTTATTCTATTCTTCAGTATTCCTGCCCAAATTATTAATCCAACAAGGCTAAAAATTAATGGTTTCAGGGAAAATTAATTTTTATTTTGAGAAGTTGTATATTAAAATAAAAGGCAACTTAAAACAACATTGAATTCTGTAAAACTTTTAGAAATGTGAAGCAATCAATAAACATGCAAAGTCATTAAAAATAATGTCAAAATTTCTTTAGTGTATGCTTTAGGAAAATTAGCAACTGTAGAAACCTTTCTTTGTATGCTTTCCTTTTCATAATATGGAATCTAGATATTTGATAAGTGAAAAATGCTATAATTACTGGAGGACATAATAATAATCTTAAGCCCTAATGACATAGGGGAATGTATTTAAATTATAATTCACTTAATTTGTCTGCAATTAGAGAGAAAATGTCTTCATTTCTACTGGATAAAACCTCTGGTTTCAGTATATGATGATATAGAATCAAGTCATACAGTCAGGTTTCCAGGAAAAGCTTTGTTGGCCAGACTGGTGGAACAAAAAAAGATCTGTGGAATTTTTTTTGTTGTGGTTTTGCTTTCCTATAGTTGTGTGTTCTTTATGACATAGGTATTTACAGTAAAACTTGACTTGTATGGAAAGCTAAATCTGTACATCACATCCTTTGAATTTTTATTAAACTGTAAGCTTAGCACAAGTTTAAACTTCTCAAAGTCATCTATTAAAAGAAGATAGCATCCTGAAAATGTGGAAACTTCTGAAATCGTGCTTATTCAAACAATATTAGTAAATAACTTGCAAGACTGATTGTATGAAAACAGTTAATAGTGACAAGTTCCCGCAACATGCAGGGCATTGCTAATTGAAAAGACTTTCTTATCCCTATTGTAATGTGATATTCCATCTTCACTTAGAAAAACAAATACATTAGTAATATGCTGATTTATTTGTCTTGTTTATATTAATTTTGAGCACACTTTTGCTTCAACACACAATCTTTACTTTGTCATTATATTACATGATATTAAATAAAAAGGACTGGGAATCCATTTTGCTGAACACATTCACCCCATAGTGGTTAATTAGTGTCTTTTTAGGTCTCTTTTAGTACCCAGTAAAGTCCTGTGTATTTTTAAAAGCTTAACATGTTTGCCCATTTGTAGTTTAACAAGCAAGGATTTTTGCCAGTCAGGTACTGCTGAGTCACCCATGAGTCTGTGACAGTAGCTTCCAAATATACTCCATTATTTTCTGTGCCTAAAAGATGTAGGATTTTGCATGAATATGCACAAACATTAAAAACCCTGAGTGTCTGTCACCTTGACAGGACAAACAGCAAGTTCATCCTGAGCAAGGCAGAGGGAGATCTTCAACCTTATTGTGAGTAAAGTAAGCATATCTTGTCTTTTATGTACCTAAGTATTTTATAAATGTTTCTATGTCTGTTGAAAGCATTACAAAGAAATACTTTTAATTGTATTTTACTTAAAGCTAGCTTGAACTGAGTGAGGTTTGGGAGGCATAGCAAGGTTCCTCTTTGTGTTCTATGGCAGGATTCTGAAGCTGAAGCACTGAAGTTTAACAGCACACCCTCATCCCTGAGCCTCAATTGTGTTTCACCCAAGAACCCCAAGAATAAATCCCCATTTCAGCTTCATGTGGGCCAGTGAGTGAGCTGAACACCTCTAGATTAGATGAGTGCAGTTATTTCCAAATGACTGCTTAAAAAAAAAAAAGTAATGAAACCTTTTAGCACAAAAATGTTTAGATACTTGGCCTATGAAGGGCAGTAACATTCTGAACAAATAACTTGGGAGTTTGTGTACCCTTTTAATTTTCTGGACATCAGTGAAATTCAGATCTGTGACAGGGGTGCTCCTAACAATGTCATCGCAGACTCACTGTGACTCAGTCTACCTCTAATGAGAGTGTAATCGACCCCTGGATTCTCACTTGTGCGCTGAAACCCTGTGCCTACCACAGCAGTGATTTTAAACTCTTAGTTAACTGTGGTATAATGTTTTCACATCCAGGGATGAGAAGCATTATGTATGCAGCAGGAGGCAGTGGCAGGTCTTTTTAGAATTGATGTGTTGATACACTGGGTTGAATTCCTGATGAAAAAAAATCTGCTTTTTTTTTTGCCATGCTTTCAGATTGTGCTGGGTGGAAAGATGAGATTTCTATGGGCTGCTGGCAACAAGATTTTTAGTATCAAACTATAGTTTGAATATAGTGCAACTATATCCATTTAAATTAATGTATTAGCTTACTAAATTAATGTATTAGCTTAATTCCTATTTATTAATTAGGAATGAAACGCTGCAATATGATTACCCCGTCTATTTCTTGGCATCAAATAAAATAAATACTGCAGTTGCATCTTTTGGGTATTCTTGTGTTGTCATTAATCTGAAGGAGATAAAATGTGTTTTGGGGATTACTTGTCACAGTCAACAAGGCATGAAATCATTAAAACAAAAGTCTGAGCCTTCAGGTGTCAGAAAATTTGCTGCAGAAGGTGCAGTCACATGCAAGTAACAAATCCAGCATGTTCTGAGTTTACCTAACATCAGGTTACGATTGCAGAAATTTGAGACAAACCAGTAGAGCTCTCGCAGAGGATTTTATGTAAATTAAAAGTGATGGATAAAGATGAGAGTTACCTGGATTGCCCTGATTCCACTGAGGAAAAAAGTAAAGCCAAACGGAAGATTAAATTTCCAGTAGTAAGGAAGACTAAAGTCGCTTTGTCTAGTATTAGAGTTGTTTTCTACTGTATGATATTACCAAGACAGATACAGCATCCCATTCTATTCCTATCTTGAAAAATAGTTAAACAATGAGAGCAACTGCAGAAGAGACTTACAGGGATTAAATACAGGCAAATTTTCATTATGTAGCAGGTGAAGTTCAGGGCATTTAGAAATGCAATAGGGGACATGAGAAGTGATGTGATAGTAGTGTTTAAGTACTGGAAAGAAAGGCAGCCAGCTACTCAAAAGTGCTTAATTTTGTCTTTTGGTAGAATTACAAAGTGATTTTGTAACAAAGCAGCTATTCAATGTAATACCTATCTATTTATTAAACTTATCAATAAGGTTAAGTCCCACTGAACTAGACAATACCACATTTTTAATCACTAGTTTAAATTTTTTGTCCTGATGTTCTGTTTCTTTTATCCAAATTCCTTTCCCATCAGTACTACTATTTATTCATCTTGGCTTCACATCTGGTAAAATGAGGGAAAGAAGAGCAACTTTTCCTCATAATCATTTTGGTATACCCAGAATACTTAATTTCTTGAAAGCAGCCATTCATAGTACTCTTACCATAGTTTTCATTTCTTTTGGAAAAAGTGTATAAGCTTTCAGATGAACCATGGCTGATTTATTTCACTACTTTTAAGATACCTGGGCACTTCTGCAATGGTAGTATATACACTAAGAAGTCAAAGACTAGTTTTGCTCTGAATGACTTAAATACCAAGCTTTCACAGGCTTAGGGAACAAATGTATTCTAATAGGAAGCCATGAAGTGATGAAATTGCAGGGGGAAAAAAGAAGCAAAAGTCCTGTTCTGAAATGAGGTTTGGATTTTTTTCCTATTCCTTTCTCCTCATGAAGGAATCTAGAAAAATAATAGAAATCAGGAAAATGAAACTGGGTGTTGTGGAAAAGTCTTAAGAACTGTGTGAGAAAATAGTCCTAAACACCTCTTCAAAGGTAAAAATTATGATAATGTTTTAAAACATGTAGATGTAATTAGTAGCAAACTACATTTGAAATTTTACCAGAAATGCTTCATTTTTAATATGGGTATTCTGTTAGTTGTATATACTCTGAGTCTATTACATATTTTTCATAGAAATTCCTCCATTTTAAAACAGAAATCATCTTGCAAAGATGTGGTACGTAAACAATAGTGTGGCCAGCCAGTCAAGGGAGGTTCTCCTCCCCATTTACTCTGCCTTAGTGAGGTCACACCTAGAAATTAACAGCCCTACTCGAGGAGATGCGTTGTTGGACCTGCTGGTCACAAATGCTAGTGAAGTCATCAGGGATGTCAAAGTTCAAGGCAGCCTGGGCTGCAGTGATCATGTGCTAGTGCAGTTCACTGTCTTAAGGAGTATGAAGCCCATAAGAAGCACAGTTAGGACTCTACATTTTAGGAAAGCAAACTTCCAACTTTTCAAGGAGTTAGTAAATAGGACCCCATGGGAAATGGCCCTCAGGGGCAAGGGATCGGAACAGAGCTGGCACATCTTTAAGGATGGTCTCTATAGAGCATAAAGATCTCAATCCTCACATGTGAGAAATTGGGCAAGTAGGGCAATGGTTGAGTTCCTTGGCTGAGCTGTGACCTGCTGGTCAAGCTAAAGGGCAAGTTGGGGCTACACAGGAAATGGAAGAAGGGACAGGCATCCTGGGAAGAGTATAGGGACATTGACTGGCTGTGTAGGGACGAGGGCCAAGGCACAGCTGGAACTGATCGTGGCAAGAAATGTAAGGAAAAACAAGAAAGGCTTCTACAGGTGCGTTAATCAGAAAAGGAGGGTTAAAGAAAGCATTTTCCCCACCTCAACCCTCCCTGTGATGAGCAACAGTGAGGAACTTGCATCAGCAGATGAGGAGAAGGCTGAGATTCTCAACAACTTTTTTGCCTCAGTCTTCACTGGCAACCCCTCTCTTCATTGCTCTCATGTCAATGGACCACAGGTTAGAGACTAGCGTGACATGGCCGCTCCCCCTGTAAGTGAAGATAAGGTGTGGGATCAGCTGAGGAACTTGAAGATACAGAAGTCCATGGGGCATGATAAACTACCAACCTGTCAGCCTCACCTCCATGCCTGGGAAGATCATGAAACAGGTCCTCCTAGATGCCATGCTAAGGCACATAGAGGACAGGGAGGTGATTCAAGACAGCCAGCATGACTTTACTACGTGTGGGTCCTGCCTGACCAACCTAGTAGACTTCTATGAGTGGATAAGGGATGACCTATGGATGTGATCTATCTGAACTTCCACAAGGCCTTTGACCCCACAACATCCTGCTTGTAAATTGGAGAGATACAGATTTGATGGGTGGAATGTTCAATTGATTAGGAATTGGCTGCATGGTTGCATCCAGAGGGTGGTGCTCAATGGCTTGAAGCCCAGATGGAGAGCAGGGACTCTGTGTGTGACAAGTGGTGTTCCTCAGGGTTCTGTAGTGGGACCTGTGCTGTTAAAAATGTTTATCAATGACATCGTGGGATTGAGTGCACCATCAGGAAGTTTGCAGATGACACCAAGATGTGTCAATACACCAGAGGGATGGGACATCATCCAGAGGGACCTGGACAGGCTGGAGAGGTGAGCCCAGGTGAACCTCATGAAGTTCAGCAAGAACAAGTGCAAGGTTGTGCACCTGGGCGAGAACAATCCTCACTATCAATACAGACTGGGGGATGAAGTGATAGAAAGCAGCCCTGTGGAATAGGATTTGGGGGTGCTGATGGATGAGAAGCTGGACATGAGCAGACAGTGTGAGCTTGCAGCCCAGAGGCCAATCACATTCTGGGCTGCATCAAAAGATGTGTTGCCAGCAGATCCAGAGAGGTGATTCTGACACTTTGCTCTGGTAAGACCTCACCTGGAGTACTATGTACAGGTCTGGAGCCCTCAATATAGCAAAGGACATGGACCTGATGGAGAGGGTCCAGAGGAGGGCCACGAGAATGATCAGGGGGTTGGATCACTTCTGCTACAAGGACAAGCTGGGGGAGTTAGGGTTGTTCAGCCTGGAGAAGAGAAGGCTCTGGAGAGACCTCATATCAGCCATCCAGTACCTGAAGGGGGCCTACAGGAAGGATGGGGAGAGACTGTTTGCAAAGGCCTGCAGTGACAGGGGAAGGGGCAATGGCTTCAAACTGGAGAAGGGCAGATATAGACTGGATATCAGGAACAAGTTCTTTACTATGAGGGTGGTGGAACACTAGCAGACTTTCCAGGGAGGTGGTTGAGGCCCCTTCCCTGGACATATTCAGGGTGAGGCTTGACGAGGCCCTGGGCAACCTGATCTAGTTGAGGATGTCCCTGCTCACTGCGGGGAGGTCAGAATGGATGACCTTTGAAGGTCTCTTCTGGCCTGGGCCATTCTGTGATTCTATGAATATTGTGTCTAGTTTGGGGCTCTCCAGTTTAAGAGGCATGGAACTACTGGAGAGAATCCAATGGAATGCCACAAAGGTGATTAGGGAAGTAGAACATCTCTTTTATGAGGAGAGGCAGAGAGAGCTAGGGCTCTTTAAACTGGAAGAGAGAAAACTGGAAGAGAATCTTACTGGTGCATGTAGATATCTAAAAGGTGGAGGTCATGAAGATGATGCTGGCTTCTTTTTAGTGGTGCCCAGTGATGGGACAAGGGGCAGTAGGTACAAACTAGAACACAGAAGGTTTCACTTGAACTTAAGGAAAAGCTTATTTGAGTGTGATTGAACAATGGAACTGGCTGCCCAGTTTCCTTCTCTGGAGACTTTCAAAATTCACGTGGATACATTCCTGTGCAATCTGATCTAAGTGTACGTGCGTTAGCAGGGGGGTTGGACTAGGCATCCTTTCCAAGCCCTACATTCTGTGAATAATTTTGTACTGAAAGCCTTTACACTCATATGGCTAAGGAAATGTGAAAAAACAAAGAGGGAAATTAATGAATTATATGATAAAGGTAAAAGGGAAGTACTAGTCAAAACAAATTTGAAATTGTGTAGTTTTTGGTAGTGGGAGGACTCCTAAATTGCTTCCACAGGCCACTACTGGCAAATCTTTTTTTTCCTGATACCATCTAAAATTGCCTCAGACGGCAAAGCTGGGAATACATTCTATGGGAATAATCTTGCATTTCTGAAGTGTCTCAAAGCCTCATCTGACAGGATTTTTTTTTTATATTGTTGCTGTATTTTGAAGGCTGTTCAATAAATTGTATTTGAATACCTGTTAAGTTAGAAACTCTATCTTCTTCAGTGTCACTTGAATAAGTGTATTCTGAGCAGCCATAATTAATATGGGCATGAAATAATATTTTCAGATGTCATTTATGCTTGATGTACTTCTGTTCGATGTACACTTGCCTTCATGTAAGGTAATTGTGGTTTGTTTAAATAAGTTCTTAATTTAAAAATCAAAAAACCCAAACGTTACTGTTCCTATAAGTAGTGGCATGAGCTCATGGCCACTGGTACTGAGACTTTTCAGAGCTTCAGGGCTCCTCCACAGCTATCCCTGCTGCACACCACCATATCCCTTTCTGTGCCCCAGCACAGGCCAGTATTTGCCCACCCATAGTTAATTTTTCCCCAGATTGACTTGGTAGGTGGTCTTGGCTTTGCCTGCTATTACTAGCGTGGTTACCTTGGTACTGTCAGCTTTGCAAGATGTGTCTCATCCATCCCCTCCTCCTGAAGCTGCCCTGTACTCCACCTTTCCATGGAGCTTGTCTGTTTTTCACGTAACTTTCCCTTAATGATCTGTAAAATCCAGCCACTCTGTCAGCTTCTTGCATTATCTGTCATATCCAGCAATTTTCTTATGTCATGTCCAGTAGTTTTTCACATCCTGTTTATTCAGCTTAATCTCAGGCCAAGGCCTAGTCATCTGCCTGCAGTCGTGATGAGGTCCAACTGGCTGATGGGTTGGTTTGCCAGGCGTCCCCCACTGCCCATTGGAGAATGGAGCAGCTGCTGGAGCATTGAACACGTGGAGGAGCCTTAGTCTCCACATTGTGAAATCGTAGCAAAATTGTGCAAATCCCAGCACTGAGAGCCAGGCTGGTCTTGCTGCTCCTATGTTGCCTTCATCACCTCCTTCTAGTCTCATCTTGTTGGCTCAGCACAGGCACCAGTACAGAGAGGGCTACATATGTACTTTGAGCTTTGCGTCATGTACACTAAATGCCTGCAGAAAGTCCTCCCTTGCTCACCTCTCTGACTCTTAAAGTGTTTTGTGACAGAAGTTGAAATAATGGTGCAGTCTATAATTAAAAGGAAATTATCTGTACCCCTTGTTGCAGCATTTGGCAGCAAGAGAGGGTACTGGGGCAAGTGGTGCTGGCAGTGTATCTGAAAGTCAGTAGCTTTTGTAATTGTCTCTTTCCCACAAAAGAAAACAAGGTCATCTTGCAGGGGAGAAGGGTCTGTTGATCCCAAGAGTTGTTTTATATTATCCCTGAGGAGGCAGTCAATACTTCAGCACCTTATTTTTAATGGTGCTTTTTACCCTTCTGGTTTTTAATTTTTTCCTTTTTTAGGTGTTTGGAGGTTGTTTAAAATGTTTGTCAGATTATTTTCAAGGAGAGAAGGAGTGTATGTGTGTGTGTGTGTGTGTGTGTTGGTTGGTAGAGGGTCTTCACCTGTATTTAACTAATCTGGATTATTGTGTGCCAAATACTTCATAAAGTAGCATACTTATCTGATTCCATCTTTTGTATTTGCTCTTGACTTAGAACATAACACTTCATTAATCTTGGAAACATGATGTCACAGGATATGATAACAAGTATTAACGTGATTTCAGAAAGCAGCTGTAGTCTGAGGGCATGTGGAAGGTGGTGAGTTCATTCTTCGTTCTCCAGTAGTGGACCTTTTCAGTGCTAAAAAAAAGATAATAGATGAAGGGGGAAGGGGTGGACAAAAGAACAGAGAAGAACTGAGCTGGTGGACAAGGCATAACAGAGAGTGACAAAGACAAAATGTCACTTGAGAAGGCCAGTCCGAATTTTGGCAAGAAGGGGAAACAGAATGAACATGAGATTTTGACATACTGGGTTACCTGTCAACTCTCAGAAACTTACTAAACAATGCTTAGGAGGCATAGGTGGGAGCATGTATTTTAGGGGCCTATCCCAACTAGTGTGTTAGTACACTTAACTGGCCAAGTCCTGTGTCCTGTTGTCACCATGTGTCATCTTTTCATAAATCTTTTCTTAGCTCTCTGTGTAATCTCAGTCTTTACCTTGTGTTTGTATGTGCTGTAAGGTCTGGTTGACAGCTACTGGAGGAAGTAGCCTGAGCAGGTAACAGGCCAGCATGCCTGTGATGTCAGCAGCAGAAGTGGATGTGGGTCTCAGCTCCAGCCACAGGAACAGGAGCATTATGTGTCCCAGCTGGGAAGACTGTGTGTGCCTTAGGGGCAGCAATGGGTGGGACTGGGGTGAGTGAAACAAGTGAAGCTCACAGCACAGTATCTGGACTGGGACCACAGGGCCCAGGCCTCTGTGTCTGGTGCCTGATGCTGATGGAAGATAGGCAGTGCCTGGTTTTTTGTGTGATTTCACCCCACTTCTATCTGTCTTTGGCACGTGTAATTCACTAGCAAACTTAAAGTTGTACTACCAGCAAGTAAAAACTGCCAGATCTGGGCAGGGGGGCCCAGCAGGTCAGGAGGTACCTGTGAGTATGGGGTGCCTTTAAAACAAGGGTACCTGTAAGATAAGAGTGTGAGTGTGTGCATCTGCCTGCTAATGACTTGCTGTCAGTCAGCGTGTAGGAGAGACATGAAATTGATAAAAAGGCTCTGGACCCAGGCAGAGGGGTATTAGATAGAGGGATACACTGTATAGATATTTGAGGGATCCATGAATGTACATGTGCTTGCGAATCTAGAGGGGGCAGAAGGGGACATACTCTCTGAGCTTCCATCCTGATCAGATGAAAAGGAGAAAGAGGTCTTTTCTGGCTGTACTAAAGTTCAAGTGAGTCCTGGGAGTGATACATGCACGTGTGCCTTGTCTGTGGCACCTAGCTGTATAACTGAACTTCACCACGTTTTGATGCTGCTGATGAGAAAGGAACTGTCATCCTGGGCTGGAGACGTCCAGGTCTCTGGATGTGCTGGATTTTGCTCAGATAGCAAGGCAGGAAGAATCCTTGGACTGGTCCTGGAAATGTTGGAGGTAGCAGTCACTAACAATATCCCTTAACATAACTGGTGAAAGAAGATGTCGTAATAGATAACCAATACAAAGGTTCCCTTTGTGAGTCAGGAGTTCTTGAGCTATATGCATCAAAAAGTTGAGTCCTGTGCTTGGGAAAATACCACTTTTCCTATGTCCTTGTCTGCTGCTGACTTCTAATAGCCTCAGAAGAAAGGTCTATTTATGGCTGCTTTTACAAAACCAGGGTGCTGTTGAAGACTATGTAAGTCAAAAAATGCTTTTGCTTTAAGAGAAGTCAAGGGATGCTTTATACATTTAGGGGTTTAAGCCTTAACAGGAGGTTCTTGGTCTCATTCTGTATGCTAAGCATTTCAGTAAAGCTCCACTCATAATTTGACATTCCAGCCTGTCATTTGTTCTTCCATTATTATGCGTCATTCTGCAATGTTAAGGATGTTTTGCAGTATCATCATATGAAAATGAAGTCTTTGACATTCTAGTGTCCCAGGGAACAATGAAGTTTACCTGCCACCCTCTGAAACGGGCTGCCACATATAACCCCTAAAGAGACAGGAAATAGCTGCTTGCATTTGGGATAAAGATCATAAAAACTGCCTTTAAAAAAAATTATTTACTGAATACTGTTGGGTTTCAGAGCTTCAGGATAAGTGGCCTCCTGAACGTAGATGAGGTCAGAGAGCAGTATAGCACCCCTGAAATCCATGAGGAAGCAGATAGAGACTTGCTGATCCACTCCCATCCTCACAAGTCCATGGGACTGGATGGGATCCATCCTAGGATACTGAGAGAACTGGCAGATGAGCTCACCAAGCCACTGTCCATCATTTACCACCAGTTGTGGCTCACTGGAGAGGTCCCAGATGACTGGAAGCTGGCCAGTGTGATGTTCATCCATAAGAAGGGCCAGATGGAGGATCCTGGAAACTCCAGGCCTGTCAGCCTGACCTCAGCGTCAGGCAAGATTATGGAGCAGATCATCTTGAGGGCAATCATAGTGCACCTGCAGGATGGCCAAGTGGTCAGGCCCAGCCAACAGGGATTCAGGAGGGGCAGGTCCTGCCTCACCAACCTGATCTCCTTTTATGACCAAGTGACCTGCCTGGTGGATGTGGTGATGTGGATGTGGAAGGAGGTCTACCTGGACTTCAGCAAAGCCTTTGACACCGTCCCCCATGACAAACTCCTGGCCAAGCTGTCAGCCCATGGCTTGTACAAGAGCACTCTGCACTGGGTTAAGAACTGCCTAAGGGGCTGGGCCCAGGGGATGGTGGTGAATGGTGCCACTGCCAGCTGGCAGCCAGTCACTAGTGGTGTCCCCCAGGGATGAGTGTTGGGCCCAATCCTGTTTAATATCTTTATTGATGATCTGGATGAGGAGATAGAGTTCACCATTAGTAAGCTTGCAGATGACACCAAGCTGGGAGCAGGTGTTGATCTGTTGGAGGCTGGGAGGGCTCTGCAGAGGGACCTTGACAGGCTGGGCAGATGGGCAGAGTCCAACATGAAGGCATTCAACAAGTACTGAGTTCTGCACTTTGGCCACAACAACCATTGCAGCACTACAGGTGGGGGGTCAGAATGTCTGGGGAGCAGCCAGGCAGAGAGGGATTTGGGGGTACTGGTTGACAGTAGGCTGAACATGAGCCAGCAGTGTGCCCAGGTGGCCAAGAAGGCCAATTGCATCCTGGCCTGCATAAGAAATAGTGTGGCCAGCAAGACAGGGGAAGTTATTCTGCCCCTGTACTCATCATTGGTAACACCACACCTTGAGTACTGTGTCTGGTTCTGGGCTCCTCAATTTAAGAAGGACATTGAGACACTTGAACGTGCAGAGAAGGTCAATGAGAGGTCTCGAGCACAAGCCCTATGAGGAGAGGTTGTGGGAGCTGGGGTTGTTTAGTTTGGAGAAGAGGAGGCTCAGGGGAGACCATATTGCTCTCTACAACTACCTGAAAGGAGGTTGTAGCCAGGTAGGGGTTGGTCTCTTCTCCCAGGCAACCAGTGACAGAACAAGAGGACATAGTCTCAAGCTGCGCCAGGGGAAGTTTAGGCTCGAGGTGAGGAGAAATTTCTTCACAGAAAGAGTAATTGGCCAGTGGAATCGGCTGCCCAGGGAGGTAGTAGTGTCGCCGTCCCTGGAGGTGTTAAAAAAAAGATTGGATGTGGCACTTGGAGCTATGGTTTAGTTGTCAGGAGGTGTTAGGTATTAGGTAATAGGTTGATCTCTGAGGTCTTTTCCAACCTGGCTGATTCTTTCATAGCCCCTACCTAGCTATGTGACAGTAAGCATGTCACTTAGCCACCATGTCCTACTTTTGCCATCTGTGAAATGCTTTGGAAAGTCATGGGAAACTGAATCACAGGCCTTTTCCATCTCTAGATTCTATTAGATCATCCAACTGTCCACCTGCCAGTAGAAGATTGTTTCCTACATCCACCAGTGTTTTTCCAGTCTGGATTCTGTCCTCCAGCTTATTGGGCTTCCACCAGTACTTTTGGGAGATGATTTTGCAGACTTTTAGACCTCATTGTCGGGAATCTCTGACATTTATTAAAAAAAATTATTTATTTGGTAATTTATATTTCATTCTGTAATTTTATTTCCATTATTATATACTTGCTTTCACTTTTAGGACATATGGAGTTTATGCAACACTTAAAGATGTAGGTAAGATGCAAACTCTCTGTAGGGTGTCAATATATAGAAGGAAGGACAACATAAGATTTTGAAATGTAAGATATGATCCTCTATAAGGAAGTAGGTAAGCTATTTGGTTCTCCGTCAAATTACATCTAAGGAGGCTTGCAGACTGCTTCACATTTAGGGCAGAAACAGGACAGAAGATGGAGACATAATGGAATAGGATATTAAATGAAACTGTTGAAATACTTATCAAGGATGATTAAATAGAGACAAAGAAAATAAAAAGTGTATTTGTTTTTTAGTTGAATGTGGAATTCTTTCCCTATTGTACAGTATTTTTCCCCTAGACATTTGTAAATTATTGTGTCTTCCGTAATCTGATTTGCATTTGAATTGTTATTTATACATTAATTACTCTGAATCAGTACTTACAGTAATTGCTTGTAAAGGTTTTCCATTAGCATCTTTCTTGTCCAGATCTGAGCATAATGTTAACTAAAGGTGCAGCCCAAGCACATGGACATGTCTCATTTTATCAAGCTATAATAATTTGTATGGGTGATTCCAGTTTAGGCTTTCTTCCTCTTTATTGATTACAAGTCAATACCATATTTTATGTTTTAAGTCATCTTCATTCTTGGAGTTTTAGAAATTCATCAGACACGTAATTTTCTTCAGGTTTTGAAGCCACCAGCATAGTCTAGCTCTAGATGAAAACTGTCAGCATAACTAGGTTTTTTTGTAGAAAGTCTTCCATTTTTCAGGACTGTGAATGTGTGGAAGTTATTTGGTCTCTGCATAACAGTAGTGGAACTGCTTTTAAAATGGCCGTCTGGCAAACAGCTGGTATGTGACATGATTTATTTGATGCAGTGCCCTGGAGGAAGAAGCTAATGCTCAGTGCATTCAATTGATAAGCTTAATAGGGAATTTTGTAATACAGTATCTATAAAATGTGTATTTTAAAATAACAAGGAATCTGTTGTGTGTTTAAAGTAGTCAACTTTTTACAAAATCCACTTCATTCCTGTTTCAGCTGCCAATGGAAATGTTTAAGTCCAGGAATGAAAACTGCATGTGTAGTCAGTCTCTTCAGAAAAGAGAAATTCTTTTAGGTTTTTTTTCTTCTTAACTTTATTTTCATTGACTTAAACTCATATGTTCACATATGCTGGTTCTGATATAATGTCAAAGATTAAGTGGGTCATTTCAAACCTTCCAAAGTTTATTTGTAGCACAATACAGACAATTTAACCATTCCTGTAAATCAAATCACCCTTCTGTGTACTTTGATGTTGAAAATCTCTGTTGGCCTCAGTAATAGGAGATACAGTCAGCTTAGGTGTAGGTAATGTTTCGGAAATCAGTAAATGTAATTTTTACATACACACACAAAAAGCTATATGTAACAAACCAATTTTCTTCCTTCAAGAGATCAGTTGCCATGAAGCTAGAATGTTTGAGGAGGGTGAACCTTAGAAAGATTTCATAACATCTGCCCATAAGAAGAGTAAATATATCTTTTGTTCACAGGAAGTAAAGCCAGATGAAGTTACCAGACTTGCTCTTAGGACAGAAGTTAATTTTGAAAGTGTCTGCAGAAAGGTAAGGCTTGTTGGTTTCTGTTTGCTTTCCCCTGCTTCTGTAAGTGTGAGAGCACTCCTTAGGAAAAGGTGCATATGTGGGTGGGACTGCATGCATTTGCACAGTGTGTTCTCTATGTTGTATTGTGTCTTCATTGTAGACCTTACTTCCTTTTCTAAGGAACTCTGTCAACTACAATGGAACTACAAAAAAATATTGTATATCTGTTTAGTACAAATGACTTGTCCTCTAAGATGGCAGCTAATCCTTAGTAACTGCAACAAAATACTAGGAGGCATAATAGTGGTTTTCAAGTCTTTATAAATAGATTTATTTTGTTTATATAGTGTATAAAGATGGTTCAGTTAGTGTAAATAATGTAAGCTTTCAACAACAGTTGGAAAAAGGCTCTGAATACTTTAAGATGCAAAGAGAATTTTCCATATATGAACAAAATGTGACAAACATTAGACTGAAATAAAGGTGGAATTTTAACACCTCTGTGGCTCATTAATTTCAGTGCAATGGTTCTGAAGCTCACTGAAGGTATGCTATTAATTATTAACTCCTAACTAGTGATGTTTGTAAGAGATGAAATTAAGAAATACAGTTAGGAAGATGCTTGTTCAAATTTAGCAGCTGAGTTTGAGAGCAGACAGGGCACTCTAACAGCAGAGTGAAGAAGAGCAGAAATAAGTACCTTTTAAGAGAAATGCAGAAGTGATGCCAGAAAGCAGTTCTGATGAAAAAACATCAATACATGATGTTGTATATTTTCCTCCTTGTTATCCTAAACTCCTGTTGGTGGTCTGCTGAGGGAGTCTGAAATGTTTATAGTTCATGGGTTGAGTTTTAGTATTTCCTTCTATGATGGCACCACTAGCAGAACAGCTGGGCTGTTGCAGAGCAGAGTCATGTGTGATGTAGTTCAGTTATTAGCATAATGTGCAGTAGGGTTCCAATGCTTCATGTGAGCAAAATGAGTTAATAGGGAAAACATCATAGGAATTTGGTATTTCTGGAGCAGTGTTCGATTGGAAGCATCTTATTTCTTTCCCTTGTTTTAATCATAGAAAATAGTAAGGAGAAGGTCATAAATATATACTACGAGGAGCTAGAAAGCAGTATTCTTTTAAACATGTTTGATCAAGATTTTGGAGTCTGAAGGTAAACCAGTCAGAAACTGGCTACTGTAATGTTAGTAGTGATGCAGATGTGAAGACTCTGGATGTGTGAGGACACATGGAGAAGGATTTCATGCTTGAAGAAGGATGCTAAATTCAAACAGTAAGACATCTGTCAATTTCTGTAGGAGATTATTTTGCCAGGATTTCAAATCCATCAGGCTTACAATCATCACATGAAATAAAGAAGTCCCAAAATTAAATTAATTTTACTATTTCTTTTAAAAAAATTTAGAGGTTTATGGTTGGAATTTTACTTTCTAAGCAGATTATTTTATTCTGAAGAATACAAAAGGAATATTATTAATCTTACTCATTTATCCCATTATTTTTGATGTATTCATAATCATAACTGACTATATGCTTTCTTTCTTTAATTAAAATAGGCTTTCATTTAGCTGTATTCCAAGAAACCAGATAATACAGATACCTTCATGGAGTTGTTTTGGTTTTTTAAAACTGTTGTTATTTCTGTTTCTTTCTACTCTGGTCTTGTTTTCCAGTGGCATGAAAGTCTGTTAAATGTCACACCTTGCAGTGAATGGGTCTTATGTTTCAAATCAAATTTGATGGATGCTGATGATTTTTTCAAGCACACTGCAGGAGAAGAACATACAAAATTAATTATTACATATTGTTGACAAGTGGTGGATATGCTTTCATAACTAAAGGCATTCTTTCTGTGCTTTAACAACAGTTAATTTACCAATATATTATATCTTATTTTCCCAGTTAATTATATGTGCAATAAAAAAAATTAAAAGTCATTGATTTTCTATCCCTAGCAATATTCAGTAGGTCACATGAAATGCAGACCACATTGTTTACCTTTTCATTAACTTCAAGTTTCAAAATATTTGAACAAAAACATCCTGTGGCTGTTTTCATTTTCAGAATAGGTTTGTTTTCATTGATAAAAGGCAATCTGCTTTTAATTCACTCTGGAATGCTGAATATTAGTTTTGCAGTGGACATGTAGTCAAGATATTTGTTTAATTCCTTCTACCCACTGAGATTTTATGTTCCATTACTGTTTCCCCATGTATTTTTGAGAATAAGATAAGTTTCCTTTCCCATTTAAAAAGAATCTACATAGATTTCAGTCAAGTACAATAAAAACGTGCTAAGTGTTTAGCAAGTGGCACACTAACTGGAGTTCTTAGAATGACAGCTGGCCAATCTGTCAGCCCGTGGCTTGGATAGGTGCGCTCTGTGCTAAGAGCTGGCTGGGGGGCTGGGCCTAGAGAGTGGTGGTGAGTGGTGCCCCTGCCAGATGGCAGCCAGTCACTAGTGGTGTCCCCCAGTGTTGGGCCCCATCCTGTTCAATCTTTATGGATGATCTGGACAGGGGGATTCAGTCCATCAACAGTAAGTTAGCAGATGACACCAAGATGGGGGGAGGTGTTGATCTGTTGGAGGGTAGGAGGGCTCTGCAGAGGGACCCTGTCAGGCTGGATAGATGGGCAAGAGTCCAAGGGCATGAGATTTAACATGTCGAAGTGCCAGGTTCTACACATTGGCCACAACAACCCCATGCAGAGCTACAGGCTGGGGACAGAGTGGCTGGAGAGCAGCCAGACAGAAAGGGACCTGGGGGTGCTGGTTGACAGTAGGCTGAACATGAGCCAGCAGTGTGCCCAGGTGGGCAAGAAGGCCAATGGCATCCTGGTCTGGATCACCAATAGTGTAGCCAGCAGGAGCAGGGAAGTCATTGTGCCCCTGTACTCAGCACTGCTTAGACCACACCTTGAGTACTGTGTCCAGTTCTGGGCATCTCAATTCAAGAAGGATGTTGAGTTGCTTGAATGTGTCCAGAGAAGGGCAACAAAGCTGGTGAGGGGTCTGGAACACAAGCCCTATGAGGAGCGGCTGAGGGACCTGGGGTTGTTTAGCCTGGAGAAGAGGAGGCTCAGAGGAGACCTTACTCTCCACAACTGCCTGAAGGTTGGCTGTAACTATGTGGGTGTTGGTCTCTTCTCCCAGGCAACCAGTGACAGAACTAAAGGGCACAGTGTCAAGTTGTGCCAGGGAAGGTTTAGGCTGGATATTAGGAAGAAATTCTTCACAGAGAGAGAAATTGTCCATTGGAATGGGCTGCCTAGGAAGGTGGTGGTGTCACTATCCTTGGAAGTGTTTAAAATAAGACTGAATGAGGCACTTAGTGCCATGATTTAGTTGATTAGATGGTGTTGGGTGATAGGTTGGACTTGATGATCTTAAAGTTTAACCTGGTTAATTCTGTGATTCTGTAATTTATCTGCCAATATCACGGTTCTGATAGCTGCTGGTAAGCAGATGAGATTTGTGATAGTTGCAGAGTGAGTTGGCAAGAGCCACCAGCCAGTGATACAAGTGATAAAAGACTTCTTCCTTTTCTGATTCATAAAAATGTTACAGAGCTTAGCAAATTTACTCTAAGATAAGATGAACAGTTCTTCTTTGTGTATCTCTGATGAAATACTTTTAACCTATCTTAATACTGCTCCAGCTGGCACCATTGCAATCAACAGGTAACAAGTTATATTGAAAAAATTGTAATGACTGTTGCCAGGCAACTTTAGCTAGACTTTATACTTTTGGTGCTTAGTTATAACTGTTGAAAAAAGGAACTTGTATTTTCTAGGTTTTGACTTAAGTTTTTGTGACAGATCCGTTGTCTAATTTTTTTTTTCAGAGAACTGTGATTGCATTTTGAAGTTTTCTCGTTGCAAACCTACCTGTAACCATTCAGACTTGCTTCATTAGTGTTGTGCTCCAGCATACAAGTTACAAATCAAAAGCTAATCCTAAAGTTGTTGTTCCGTACGGGCAGGAAACTGACCTGGGAACTGACAAATGTCTTAACTGTTATCTTCAACTTATTGCTAGCAGAAGTGTAAAGTAATCTAGATAAATTAAGATGGGCAAGATGGACAGATTAATATGTTTTAATATTTTTCCGGTATTTGCGGAATTACTTGTATCATCTGTGCTGTTTCTCCAGAACAGGGAACACTGGTCCATCCACCTGTGAATATCTTCTTTATAACCAATGTTAATTTTGTTGCATTTGCACTAATGGTAAACAGATATTGACTAACTTATTGTAGCATCTTATTTAGTTTTTATTCCAATAAGTCTGAAGACATAAGAAAAGAACTTACCTGTTTTAAACACTAAGAATGACGAAATTCTGCTTATTGGAACTCTGCTACAAGCAATGATCTGGAGTGTCATCATGCTTTAAGTCAAAATACTTTTTCTATACAATACAGTCTGTGCACTTCAGAATTCAGTGACTTTCAGAATATTGGAGGGAAAAGGAATTGAGACTGAATCTGCAAAAGACTATTGTGTTTTTTCTTGAAGAGTAGACGTTTTTGTCAGAGCTTGAATTGAGCACATGCTTCTAACTTGCAGAAATACCAACAATATATGCAGAGGATAAATACGTCCTCTATTTTTTTTTTACAGATACAATCTTCACATTAACTTAGTAGCATAGTTTTCTTTTTCTTTTTTTTTTCCCCACTGAGCTTTAATCTGTGGTCCTAGAACAGCACCACCTTTTCCTGCTAAATCCTGTATTTTCACATTACTCCAATCCTGTGACATTTGAATTATGCAGATACTTGTCTGCAAAGAGGGTTCTGCACAGCAAATTTTGAGTATATTGTGGTCTTCAGAGTTTGTTGAGGCTGTGCCACATCCTTCTTGAGTCTCAGCTTTACTGAAAAGCATGACACAATTAAAATGAGTTGAGAAATTTCTTCTAAGCCAGAATATAGGCCAATACCAGCTCTTAAAAGCTTTTCTTTTGTTAATGTAAGACCTGGTGAGCTTATTTTGGATTGCTTCATGGTCAAGAACCAGCTTTGTCTTGTTTGGAATTCAAAAGGAATTCGAAGACTTCAGAAACAGGATCTCAGGCAGCTCATGCACAGCCGTGGAGAGACATGCCAGGATTTCACTGAACAGCCTGGTGCACAGTATGATTCTAGTCATTAAAAGTCTAAGCTGCCTGGTGAGGACAGCTTTACTTGACATGATTTTGAAGGGATAACATAGTTCTGTCTTGCTTCAGGTCCAGATATTTTTACTAGGTTACTAAAGTGTTATACTTCAGTTCTTTGGGTTATTTCAGGGATGAGTGAATTTGGCTATATGCCTGTATGTCTCAAATTAAGTTGAGACTAGGGAACCAACTAAAATTAACTGTAATAAGAAAAGGTTTTCTGTGATTCATCTAATAAGAGTTCAACATGTTTGTATGTGAGAAGGCTCTATTCTGCGTCCTAAACTTCTTCATGAATTCAGTGGATCTCTATTGTAGGAGTAAGGAAGCCCTTGGGCAAGAAGGACTTGAGAAAGAGGTAGAAAAGTATTTTTGCCCAGGATAAGCAGAAACAAAAAGGATGAAGTTAAAGGACTGATTACCGTTATTTCTTTAAACAGCATGTTTAAATTACATTATGAAAGTAGTATTTCTCAGATTCATATCACCTGCCTAAACTATGTGGCAATAGTGTGAGATTAGTCTGTCAGTCCACAACATCTTTGTCACCAGTAAAAAATAAAAAGCAAGAATAGGGTAGTTATTGTGCTTGTGGATTTACACTGAAAACGTGTTTCACACCAACAGTCTGTGAAAGGCAATCTATGAAAGGCAACCATTTTTGAGGCATTAATTCAGAGCCAGTAAGGAATTACTTGGAGTATCAGGATCCCCAGAGTATATTACTAGACAGTAATCTTTGGTTACAAGACAGTAACACATACAAAATGGCTACACGACCAATAAATGCATAGCATTTCTTCCAATGAATACACTTATTTCTTAAGGGATAGAAAGATGTAATTTCTGAATTAAGTAGAATTTTTGGTTAAATACACCTCTACCTTTGAGGAGGACCAGTAATATTTTCTAACTTCGGAAAATACAAAGCTGTTAATGTACACTTGTGATCTTTGCCTTTGCCTCTTTCCTTCATAGTGGAAAATAAATAAAAACAAAACCTCTCTATTCTCTGAATTAAATCCGAGGAAATGAAATGCACTAAATCATAAAAGGGGCCTGGTGCAGTCTCTTGCAGTTTAATTCAAGACTTTCCGTTAACTTCAAAGCTTTGGATCAAGCACAGAATATTTGCTGTCTTTTGTTTGGGCTTTGGGGTATTTTTCCACAACCTTGTCCGTTCTCTTCCCCTCTCTCCCCTAAGCCCCCCTGAAGAATCCTACTCACTACAGAAACATTCTGATTAGTATAGATATTGTTATTGATACAAAACTTGTGTTGATGGTACCTTTAATAGCAGTATAACTGGATAATTAATTAATGTGGATTTTTAACATTCTTTGCTTATGAAAATAATTTGTTTGCAATCCATAAACCATAGGGAGAGAAATACTGTATGAATAATCAGTCTTATGTGTAATACAGATCTTATAGTCCATCAACTTTGTATAATATATTTCTTAATTCTTTTAAGTGTTTTATGGTTTGATTTTGGCAATGGAAGGGTGTACGGCTGGTGATTTTGAGGGACCCATGAAAAACTCCATTCTCTTTTATCTAAACTCTGGCTGCTATAGTCCTCCTAAATTAGAAATCATACCATAATTATAAGAAGAATGTGCAATAATTTACTAGCTTAATGATAACCTACCTGGGCTCTGTTAACAATCTCTACCTCATTCTTCACACACTCCAGAGCCCCTTTCTTTCTAAGTCCCAGTTATTGGAAACATTATCAACTTCACTTAACATTAACTTAAAAAGTGAGTGTATTGCCTTGTACTACAGGTGTTGTTTCTGTTCTCCGACAGTGTGTTTATACTGCAAATAGTAAAATAATACCATTTATTTCCTTGCATGTTAAAATGTTATGTTCCTTTCTTGTTTCAGTATGGAAATAAAGGTATTCATTTGCATAACAGAGACCAGATACACTTTTCTCTAGGTAATAGTTGCGTCTGTCAACATCTCATGTTTTTGGAGATGTATTGCATTGATTTAATAGCACAATTTCCTGTAACAAAGGCTAAAATAATTGGCTTGATGCTGGGGAATCGCTGTTGCAGAGCTGAATTCTTTTTGTCCTGAGTATTTTGACTCTGAATGGAAGTTACACTGAATACGTGAAGCCACTGTTTCCTGAGAATTTTCCATGTCAAACACCAGATGTTAACCTTAAACAGGAATGTCTGTGGTCTTCTAAGACTACTTATGAAGTGAAGAATTTTACATTCAGTGATGAATATCACATTCAGGCGTAAATACTTTCTCTGTGTGACTTATGGGTTTTGTTTTCTTTTCTGAAGGTTCCCCATTTTCCAAATTTCATCACTTGAACTGTGAGTTGTTTAGCCCGTCTTTTATATATGTACTCCTCTATACTTCAGAGCCTGTCATTGATTGTGGTGGCTGCAACTGAAGTTTGTGTCTGTATAAAACTAAGTCAGTTTTTGATAAATCTTTCTCTGCTCCTGCCTACTTCTTCACCTAGTTGTCTGTCTGCCAGACCAACCAGTTTCAATCCCTTCCCAGGCTTCCAATGGGAGAGTTCAGGCTCCTGTCTATGACACATTCTATCCATTGCCTGCCTACCTCTGGTTAGCCATTCCACACATACATTTACACTCTTTCAGTTACTTTGTCTAGACCAATTTGCCAGTCTGTTCTCCATTAGCCTCTTTGCATTTTAAACTAGGCTGCCAAATATGTGCCTCAATGGAGTCACTGTTTGAGAACAAGGAGACAGACCAAAGCTACCATCATCTTCAACTGCAGAGTAGTGATTGCAGGGAGCTCAGTTTAATTACAGCTTGGATTTTGTCCATTTGGGAAAGAATCTTTTTAAAGTTCAGTATTGACATAAACTGCTAGTAACTTTGGCAGTTTTTCAGAGGAATACATTTATCTCTGACACAGAAAGGCTGCCTCATGTCAGATTTTAAATTACTAGTCCAGGGATTTTTCTGCCACTCCTAGCATTACTGTAAAGCTATATTACTTAATTCTGTAGCCTGTCTTGTTGGATTATTCAAGGTTCTTGTCCTTGGACAAGGCTCAATCTCAAAACCAATGGGATTGCTTTTAATTTGAATATTACTTGGTGTATCAGACCAGAATGTGAGCTACCATATTGTTGTCAATCAAGCTCAGAGGGAGTTGATTCACATTTTTGTAAATGGTACTTGTCTTGGATCATCTAGGTAATTCAGGCACAGTAAACATACCTCAAGAGTGTAAATGGATAAAACGGTGTGTGCAGAAGAACAGTGTTTTCAAGCTCAGATATGTCTGTGGTACTGATGTTTTGCATGGTGCTTCATGTGCACTATTTTTGCGTCTCAGATTTATATCATAGCACTCATGAGAGACAGCTCTCAGCCTTTATATTTTGACTATTTAAGTGATGTATATAAATATCTTACTGGATATGAGCTGTTTGGGGAACAGTAGAGGAAAATGTTAGAAGTAGTCTTGTTTTTGTGTTCTCCTTGAAGAAAAAGCAGAAGAAAAAATTGTAGTGTAATGAGGTTCTCAGGGGGTATGTTGGTTGTGGGGGGGGGTGTAAGTTTTTGTGTGTGCTGTTGAGGTGTTTGTGTCTGGTTGTGTTTGGTGTTTGTTTGTTTTAAATAAAGGTAAGCCAAGTTACTGATGTCCAGAATCTCTTTGGTATCCTTCTCCAAAATATTGTTCAGACTTGCATACAATGCCCAAGAGGAGGATAGAGGACCAGAATCTCAGTGCATGGATAGGAGTATGGTATTGGTATAGAAAGAATAGATTTAAGTGTTTGGGGAGCATTTGGGGCAAGAGAAGACTGGACAGGAAAGATGAATGTGTCAGACTGCTGGCACTGATATTTTTAAAGTTCATAAATTAATGCTTAAACTAAAAACATGAAAAAAACAATATGCATGGAGGAACATCTGATTCACAACAACATGACCAACAGGGGCCACATGGCTGCTTTTCAGAATGTTGTTTAGAGACCAATGAGGAATAGCTTGATCCAATAAATACTGAAGGTAAATCAGACTGTCTACAGTTCCAGTTAATGCTAGTGAAAGGGTGTAAATTATTAATATTTCCATACTAGTCCTTGAAACAAACAAACAAAAAAAAATTAATGTGGGGAAACTAGAATACCTGACATAAAAGGTCATGACAGATGTAATACATATCTTCCTTCCAACAGATCTTCAAGATAATAAAGGTACCATAATGGAGTAAGATTTATGTGCATGAGACTGATGTTGTGTTGTGAAGCACTATATGTTAAGAAATTAGGAGGGCTCTTTCAGCTCAGTATGAAGCCCATCAGTCTGCTAACACTGGAAAATTAGATGAAAAGTGCTGGAGGCACTATTGCTTGAACTTTCTAAAACTTGACTGTAGAAGGAGGAAAGTTAGATGGTCTTGAATTATTGGAATTCTCTTTAAAGAAAATCTCTTTGACCGGGATGTCAGTCAATATAGCTGCTAAACTGTCTACATAAAAAAGTTAGAGCTTTGGAAAATGAGAGTATAAATTTACAGTTTATTGCCTCTCTATGGCAAGATTACTAGGTAAGAGAAAGTATGGGAAATGTGAGGTAACTTGTCAATTAAAGTATAATAACATTAATTTAAAAGGTGATGGTCTAATTTTCTTAGATTTGGGATACAAATAACTGGACAATGATTTTAGGAAAATTCTGCATGCCAGAGTTCAGTAGTAATAATAATGTAATGGCCTACAAGATGCCTAAGAGCCTCTAAGCATAAAGGTATCTGTTCTGTGTACCATATGGTGAAACACCTGCTATAAAATGTGAACATCCAGGATTTTCATTTATTTTGCATCCCTCATCCACTGATGGGCTCAAGCCAGTATCAAGGCTTCCATATATATCTGACATGTGTTTATCATTAAGAGGAAGTTTCAAGTATATATACTCTCTCAATAGACTTACTTAATGATGGAAAACATATATTTCAGTGCCAAAAATCTGGTATGTTTATCTCAGATGTTTTAATAGTTTTTTTTTTAGTGAACACAATTTGTATTTCCATTGTCTTTTTTAGAAAGTGGCTGGAACACATATAGATTAAAATAAATCTGTTTTCAATTGTGTACAAAAATTGTGATGTGGTATGCCAAGAAATTCTGTCTTGTTTTGAGAAGTATATTATAACATGGCCTACCCCTGCTTGGTGTGTGCTGTGTTCATGAAGTCTTTTAAGTCATCTGTGCCTCCAAATCCCTGGTTGTCATATTTAGTTCTTTCAGCAGTGCTCTGAAACATAAATACATCTCTCCCAAGAGTTTTATCTGAAGACATTGACCTGACAATACTTTAGTTTTTCATATATATATATATATGCATATGTATATGTATATCTATCTCGGTGTGTGTTCTGGTAGCAAGCTTGTAACTGTGAAGTTCAAGAAAGGGATTGTTGGCAGGGATTACATTATAAATCACCTGGAACGTACTTGTTTAAATTGCAGCTTGGTTGTCAGGTGTTAGCTATTTTTGAAGCTTCGCATCTGTTTTAAATTTTAAGACCTATGTCTGCTTTCTCTGTCTCTTTCATATATGCTTGTACACATAGTGCTGTATCAGGCTGCATCTGACAAGTGATAATTTGAGGTATGAGCATCTGTTTTACAGTAAAGTACTGTAAGGCTCTCAAGATTCATCCCTGAAATTTTCAATACAGAGTTTTGTAACCAATTCAACTTCATAAAGTTGCTAGTGGATATCTCAGTTCTGAAACTTCTCAGGTTCCTTCAAGGCAGAATAGGGTGACCTTCTTGGTCCTTTAAATAGTACTAACAATGTGGAGCTCATCCTGTGATGCACAGCTGAACCTTGGGAGCTCAGATGCATTCAGATCATAGCGAACTGGGACAATTCTGCTTGACTCGCAGCATTGCATAAGTGTTGCTGGTCTGCTTTGTGTTTCTGCTAGCTTTTTTCTGTAACAAATAAGTAATTAGTGGCTTTGATTTTGTTTTCCCAAATAGTGGTTGTTTCAGATTTTGTTTTGAGATTGGCCAGCTTCACCCTCTGTTTGGAGTTAATAAACCACTGCCTGAGTCTTCACACCTTCATTCTAGATGGCCAGTAGGAAGCAAATGATCTTTCAATGTTTCTGCAAAAGTTAGTTGTGATTTCAGATCTGATACATAGTGATTGTCAAACTGAGTTATATATGACCTTTCATCCAAATTTCATTATGTTTTCCAAAGAAATGTATGTGAATTTTGTGGCAAAGACTATTTATTCTCTTTGTATTGTCCACAGGTACTGCCTATTACCCAAAATGCATTTTGTTTCTCTTTCCCCTGATGTACACTTTTTGCTTCAGGGTTTCTATTTCATCATATTTTGCTTTCCAGTTTACTTTCTCAATATGATTGTCCTTTGCTTGATTTGGGTTGGGGAAGACTTGAGCTGTTTTTTTCAGTGGCATCCGTTTGGCTGTATTGTGTCCCAGAATTTTTTTATTCAGTTTGGCAAGACATGTATGTTGTAGTGACACAGCACCTCAGTTGTTTGAATGTCCAAATACATGGAAATAGAGTTTATACAAAGCTCTATATAAAAAGCAAAAATATCTATCCTCTCTACAGTTACATATTTTATTTTACGTTGCTGTAATTCAGAACTGTGCATACATCATACTGCCTAATTGTACTTGGATGTACATTTCAAATTATGTAATAATTTTACATTACAGATATATGTTAAAATTTTTTTTTAAATCTGATACTGGGAGTACTCTCTTCACATCTGCTTTCCACTCTGAATTTGTCCTCATCATAGACACACATAGTTGTCCATAGCATAAAGTAACGTTCAGCATGCTTGTAGGTTTTTGTAAAGGCCAGCAAGGTTTCAGTATTGGTAGTCACAATGAGTTAAAACACCACAACTGTGTGGAAGACTTGGCATGGTGCTTGTTTTATGTCTTCTTCCATAACTTTTGAGAAGTTAACATTTTCTTTCTTCAGATATGTGCATTGCTTGTGTGGGATGCCATACTGAGAAAACTATAGACACATTCTTATTAGCCCTGGGAGATGTGAAGAAGAGTTAGCAGCATTTTAGTTTTCCCACAGTCTTGCTATTTTAGTTTACCCCTAAAGCTGACCCTGTTCTCCATGAGGAGATGAAATTAAGAATCCATGCCTACTTTGTTCAGGACATTTTTACTGTGACTTTCCTTTATTGAAACAATCACAGGAATTATTTTATGTATAAAGAGAAGAAGGAAAAAATTAGTAGACAGGTAAGTACATAATTGGTATTTGGGCAGGTCTAGGGTTTATGCCAATCTCTGTAGATCACTGTGGTAGTTGGGATGAAACACTCATTCCATTTTGACCGTTTCCCAAAGCAGAGAATAAGCATTTAGCTCATATTTGTATGGTTGGTTAAGTTAGTTGTGACAGGTTAATCCAGAGGAACTCTACCGATGCTTTTATACTACAAATAAATATGTTCTGCAAGCAGCTGTACAAGTGATGGGCTTCTTAAAGGACCCTTAAACTTTTCAAATGCTTGGATAGTAAGTATTTTTTATCTTGCTGCAAAAAGCATCAAGAAGGCTATTTCTGTTCAAACTTATAGCGTATTTTGAAATTTGTATTTTAAAAAGAGACAGTGCTGGAAACAAGTTTATACTTGCAATCCTTTTTGGTAAAAGACAAGCCAAGCTGTATGTAGGAGTAAAGGTAAATCTAAGTGAAGAAATTATCGGGAAAATAGTAGCTTCGGTCCAGACATACAAGTGAAGTTATGACAGTGTAAGCACCTTGATAGTATTTAGAAGAATGTCATCCATCTTTCTGATGCTGGATTCAAGAGGCTGCAGAAGTCAGTGATGAGATGACAGGCAGTGCTGCTGCTGTCAGTGCAAGGTCAATTATATTCTCCAGACTTTTACCTTTTATTGTGTGCAGTTCTGCAGATGAGCCAGAAAAATGGTCCAAGCACAGCTCTTGCCATGGGCCTTCAACTTCCTTAATGCTTGCATGGTAAATAAATATCCAAATATTTTTATAGTTTAATTATCATGATAACAGAAAATAATGTAAACCAACATAGTTGTTGCAAGTGTTGAGAAGACTAATAATTAAACAAGAAGCCAAGGGAGACTTCTTCAGATTTATTTGTGTATCTGGATGTTTGGTAAGCAATTGTTCAGGTTTTCTTCTGTCCTATTACCAGACGTTAACCTGCTGATAATGGATCCATCATTTTTTGCAAAGGCTTTATATCAGTTTGGACATACATTTTAGCTTCAATTGTACATTTTTCATCAGTCTGTTTTAAAATTTCAGTGTAGTACCAAAAAATAATATCTGTTGAAACATGCCTGATTTCCTGAGATCCATAAAGAAGTAATTGCCATAAGAACTTGCCTGTTTCTTAGTAACGTGTACCATCATTTTGATGCTATGTGGAAAATGGGGAAAGCTTGAGTGAAAACTGTGTAAAGTTGATTGTGAATATAACTAGTTTTAACTATGCAGTTGCAGTCCAGAGTCTGAAGCATTTAGTGCTGACGTTTCTCTCCTTTGAATATGCTGGTAATTTAATAGTATGGAATCTGTTATTTCTGTATTTGGAGAACCATGCTTTTCTAAACTCTTGCCAATTCCAACAGACCTGTATCCTGCATTTCTTAGTTGATCCATCCTCCTGTTTTCATGGTGAGTGTATTGGATTTGTTTGCAGAATTTTGGTAGTAGGGGTGCTACAAGACTGGATTCTCTGAGAAGCTGCTAAAATCTTCCCCCCGTCTCTGATAGAGCCAATGCCAGCCAGCTCCAGAGACAGACTCACTGCTGGCCAAGGCTGAGCCTGTCAGCAACAGTGGTAATGTCTCTGGTAATGTAGGAGGGGAGAAGCCTGTGTAACTAGCTGTAGAGAGGAATGAAAATATTTGAGAGAAACAGCCCTACAGCTACCATTGTCAGTCAAGGAGTAAGGGGAGGCACTCCAGGTACTGACCTAAAGATTTCCTATGCAGTCCATGGTGAAGACCAAGACAGGTGCAGGCTGACATTGATGGTGCAGCAGACATCTACTTGCAGCCTATGGAGGACTCCAATCCAGAGCACATGAATGCTTCTGAAGGAGGCCATAACTCCATGGTAAACCCATGTTGGAGCAGGCTTCTGGCAGGACATGTGATCCATGTAGAGGACCACACTGTAGCAGATTTGCTGGCAGAATTTGGCTCTGGGAATGACACATGCTGGAACAGTCTGTTACTTCAAGACTCTACCCTGTGGAAAGGACCCACGGTAGAGCAGTTAATGAACAACTGCAGCCCTCCCCCTGAGGAGGGAGTTCACAGAAACAACGTGTGCCTGTTCAGCTAAGCAGAGGCAGTGACAGAGCAGCTTTTGTGGGCTTCAGGATAACTGGTCTCCTAAACCAGTTGATGCATTCAAGGAGCAGTATAGTCCCCCTGAAATCCATGAGGAAGCAGATAGAGACTTGCTGATCCACTCGCAACCTCACAAGTCCGTGGGACTGGAGGGGATCCATCCTAGGATACTGAGAGAACTGGCAGATGAGCTCACCAAGCCACTGTCCTTCATTTACCACCAGTCCTGGCTCACTGGAGAGGTCCCAGACGACTGGATGCTGGCCAGTGTGATGTTCATCCACAAGAAGGGCCAGATGGAGGATCCTGGAAACTCCAGGCCTGTCAGCCTGACCTCAGCGTCAGGCAAGAGAATGGAGCAGATCATCTTGAGGGCAATCACAGCACACCTGCAGAACGGCCAAGGGATCAGTCCCAGCCAACAGGGATTCAGGAGGGGCAGGTCCTGCCTCACCAACCTGATCTCCTTCTATGATCAGGTGACACACCTGGTGGACGTGGGGCAGGCTGTGGATGTAGTCTACCTGGACTTCAGCAAAGCCTTTGACACCATCCCCCATGGCAAACTCCTGGCCAAGCTGTCAGCCCATGGCTTGTACAAGAGCACTCTGCACTGGGTTAAGAACTGCCTAAGGGGCTGGGCCCAGGGGGTGGTGGTGAATGGTGCCACTGCCAGCTGGCAGCCAGTCATTAGTGGTGTCCCCCAGGGATGAGTGTTGGGCCCAATCCTGTTTAATATCTTTATTGATGATCTGGATGAGGAGATAGAGTTCACCATTAGTAAGCTTGCAGATGACACCAAGCTGGGAGCAGGTGTTGATCTGTTGGAGGCTGGGAGGGCTCTGCAGAGGGACCTTGACAGGCTGGGCAGATGGGCAGAGTCCAACATGAAGGCATTCAACAAGTACTGAGTTCTGCACTTTGGCCACAACAACCATTGCAGCACTACAGGTGGGGGTCAGAATGTCTGGGGAGCAGCCAGGCAGAGAGGGATTTGGGGGTACTGGTTGACAGTAGGCTGAACATGAGCCAGCAGTGTGCCCAGGTGGCCAAGAAGGCCAATTGCATCCTGGCCTGCATAAGAAATAGTGTGGCCAGCAGGAGCAGGGAAGTCATTAACCCCTATACTCATCGCTGGTTAGACCACACCCTGAGTACTGTGTCTGGTTCTGGGCTCCTCAATTTAAGAAGGACATTGAGACACTTGAACGTGCAGAGAAGGTCAATGAGAGGTCTCGAGCACAAGCCCTATGAGGAGAGGCTGAGGGAGCTGGGGTTTTGTAGCCTGGAGAAGAGGAGGCTCAGGGGAGACCTTATTGCTATCTACAACTACCTGAAAGGAGGTTGTAGCCAGGTAGGGGTTGGTCTCTTCTCCCAGGCAACCAGTGACAGAACAAGAGGACATAGTCTCAAGCTGCGCCAGGGGAAGTTTAGGCTCGAGGTGAGGAGAAATTTCTTCACAGAAAGAGTAACTAGCCAGTGGAATCGGCTGCCCAGGGAGGTGGTGGAGTCACCATCCCTGGAGGTGTTAAAAAAAAGATTGGATGTGGCACTTGGAGCTATGGTTTAGTTGTCAGGAGGTGTTAGGTATTAGTTAATTGGTTGGGCTTGATGATCTCTGAGGTCTTTTCCAACCTGGTTGATTCTGTGATTCGGTGATTATGTCAGAGAGTACAAACCGAAGTAGACTTTAATAGGAAGAGTAATCAGAATGAAGTGATGGTCAGAAGTCTTCCATTCATGTTGCCATACTAATCTCAGGTTTCTGCCCTTTGATTCTTCCTGAAGCTCTGCTATCTCAAATATGGTACAAGGGCTCCCTTTTAACCCCTGTAACCCCATCTGCCCCAAGGCTCTGCCGCACTCAGTTTCCGTTCTCACCTGTGTTTTATGAAGCAGTATGCACTTCTGCCTGATCTTTACACAGTGCTGCCAGCTCTCAAAGCCATTCCATACTTCTTCTGACCCTTACCCTAGTACGTCTCAAAATGTATATTGTGAATCTGTTTTTGTCTTAGTGAGCATGTAATGTACCAGTGATGACAGAAGTCTTTAATACTGTACACAGAAATAATGCGTCATTTAGCAACTTACTGAGATAAAAAATTTGACCAGACTGTCAGGTGGTTCTGTCTGCAGCTTACATACTGGGGCCAGAAGGAGAGAAGAGGTGTTCTTGGTGTGAATTCAGTTGATGCTTGGAAGTTTTCTTTTCTGCCAAAGTTTTATATACTGGAAAATACTTGAGGAAAAATAAATTGAACATTGGATATGTACCAAAAAAAAACCCAAACAACAAAACAAACAAAAAAAACCCAACCAACCAAACAAACACAAATTTAAAAAAGGCAAAGTATAAAGAATGTAAATGTCATATTGTATGTTTGCTAGCTGCCGTCTGTCAGTGAACGTAGTGTTTGTGAAGCATTTTTCCATAAGTAAAAAATGTGGTTATTCTGTATGGATTGGCATGTATATGCTTAAACTCTTTCTGTAATTAAAGGACACCAGATGTTGCACAGAAGCTGCTGCTGCTTTCTGGACTTCATGGTGTCTTCTTTCAAAACCCACAGGAAGTAGCTGAGGGGAAAAGTGTGTTAATTAAGTTCAGAAATAGATTTTCCAGCTAGAGAAAAATCTCAAAACAAAGAAATGGTGTTTGATCTTCCGAAATGTGAGGTTGCTGTCCAAGGAATCTGGTGGCAGCATGCAATACTGTCACATAGGAATCAGAATTTATATTTCATGTTCTTAGAGCTAAGCTAGCCTGAAAGTAAGCTCATCTTTGACCCTCTACCTTTATACAATGCATACATAACTGTTCATACTAAGTGGCGTCATTCTGCTGGAAGAACATGTGCATACAACCAAGTAAGATTCCCCACTGAGTGCTCTCATGTTAAGCATGTCAGATACTTTAGAATGCATTGCTGATGTATTAGGTAGTGTTCATGTCATTGTGGTTTAACCCCAGCTGGCAACAAAGCACCCAGCAGCTGCTCACTTACCCCACCCTTGTAGGATGAGGATGGCATCAGAAGAGCAAAAGTAAGAAAAATTCATGGCTTGAGATAAAGACAGTTCAGTTAGGGAAGCAAAGCTGCATGTGCGAGCAAAGGAGAATGAGGAATTTATTCACTGCTTCCTATCAGTGGGCAGATGTTTAGGCACATCCCAGAAAACAAGGCTTCATTTTAGAATCACAGAATCAGTCAGGGTTAGAAGGGACCACAAGGATCATCTAGTTCCAACCGCCCCTGCCTCACACCAGATCAGGCTGGCCAGAGCCTCATCCAGCCTGGCCTTAAACACCTCCAGGGATGGGGCCTCAACCACCTCCCTGGACAACCCATTCCAGGCTCTCACCACTCTCATGGTGAAGAACTTCCTCACGTCCAGCCTGAATCTCCCCACTTCCAGCTTTATTCCATTCCCCCTAGTCCTATCACTACCTGATAGCCTAACAAGACCCTCCCCAGCTTTCTTGTAGGCCCCCTTCAGATACTGAAAGGCCACAATAAGGTCACCTCGGAGCCTTCTCTTCTCCAGACTGAACAGCCCCAACTCTTTCAGTCTGTCCTCATAGGAGAGGTGCTCCAGCCCTCTGATCATCCTGGTGGCCCTCTCTGGACACCTTCCAGCATGTCCATATCCCTCTTGTGACAGGGGCTCCAGAACTGGATGCATTACTCCAGGTGGGGTCTCACCAGAGCTGAGTAGAGGAGGAGAATCACCATCCTCGACCTGTTGGCCACTTTTCTCTTGATGCAGCCCAGGCTCTGGTTGGCTTTCTGGGCCTCAAGTGCACATTGACAGCTCATGCTGAGCTTCTCATTCACGAGCACCCCCAGGTCCCTCTCCTCAGGGCTGCTTTCCAGCCAGTCACTGCCCAGTCTGTATTTGTGCTTGGGATTGCCTTGACCCACATGCAGGACCTTGCACTTGGTCTTGTTGAACCTCATGAGGTTGGCTTGTGCCCACCTCTTCAGCGTGTCAAGGTCCCTCTGGATGCCATCCCTTCCCTCCAGTGTGTCTGCTGCACCACACAGCTTGGTGTCATCAGCAAACTTGCTGAGGGTGCACTCAATGCCACTGTCCATGTCACCGACAAAGATGTTGAACAAGACTGGTCCCAGGGCTGATCCCTGAGGGACTCCACTTGTCACTGGCCTCCACTGGGACATGGAGCCATTGACAGCCACTCTTTGGGTGCAGCCATCAAGCCAGTTCTTTATCCATTTTACATAAAGGTTACTTTGAAAGACAAATGCCATAACCACAAACACCCACCACCTCCCCTTTTTCCTTTTCCTTTCTTTGAGCTTTTATTGCTGAGCGTGCCTTGACATGGAACGGAATATACTTTTGGTGAGTTTAGGTCAGCTCTTCAGAGTGTGGTTTTCCTTCCCAACCTCCTGCCCACCCCCTGCTTGCTTGTTGTGTGAGTAGCGTGAGAAACAAAGACCTTGATGCTGGGGGAGGCATTGCTCAGCAATGACTAAAAGATGGGTATGTTACCAGCTCTGAAAATTGTAGTACTCAGGATGCTGTAGTAGTCATGTACACATGTAGTAGTAAGGACACTGAGCTCTCCCTACTCTCTTACCAGCTTCCCTAATGGAATGCCTCAGAAGCTGGAGAGCAATGGAGACAAATGCTTCCCAAGTGCTCCAGGCATGGCACTCCAAAATCCACTGAACCCCCCTCAGGTGCCCCTGTATAATAGATCTTGAGTTCTTAGTGAACCTGTTTTCACCAAAACCAATGTTCAGCAAGTGAAGCCAACTAAGAGCAGGTATGAAACCTTGTCTAATTTCTTCAGAGAGGCTAGGAGTGAGCAAACCTCCTGTTAAACATCTGCAGTCAAGAAGAAACGCTGGGTGCTTGTCATCAGGGGCTCGCTTCTGAAGGGCGTTGAGGGTCCTATATGCAGACCTGATCCACTCCTTAGGGAAGTCTGTTGCCTATCTGGGGCCAGGGTCAAGGACGTAGTAAGAAAACTTTCTACTCTGATCTGCCCAACTGACTACTACCCATTGTTGGTTTTCCAAGTAGACAATGATGAAATTTCAAAAAGAAGCTTGAGACCAGTGAAGAAAGACTTCAGAGTCCTGGGACAAATGGTTAAGGGGTCAGGAGCACAAGTACTATTTGCTTCTGTCCCCCCACTAGCTATGCCTAATGATGGACTAAACATGAAAATCCAGCAGATTAATGCCTGGCTGTGGGACTGGTGTCAGCAGCAGGTTTTTGGGCTCTTTGATCACAGGCTACTCTACAGGACTCCAGGCCTGCTGACTATAGAAAAAAAACTGCTTCTCTCTGAGAAGAGAAAAGAATCCTGGGACAAGAACTGGCAGGGCTGATTGACAGGTCTTTAATTTTGAAAGGGGAGGAGGGAAAAATGTGCCTCACTGAGGATGTTCCTGGGACAATTGTGAGGCAGGGTACCAGCTCCACTGCTATCCCAGGGGCTGTAGGGGATAGTGGATTATGCAACTCCTACAATGGTAACAAATACTCCTCTGCTAGGTCTCTGAAGTGTCTGTATACCAACACAAGAAGCATGGGGAATCAGCAGGATGAACTGGAAATCTGGGTGCAGTCACAGGGTTACAGAGACATGGTGGGACAGCTCCCATGACTGAAGTGTGGTTATGGATGACTCTGTTCTTTTTAGGAAGGACAGACTGACAAGGCAAGGTGGTGGACTTGCTCTGTATGTGAATAAGCAACTAGAATACGTTGAGCTCAACCCAGGGAGAGATGATAAAAGTGTTAAAAGCTTATGGGCAAGAGTGAAGGGACATACCAACATGGGTGATATGGTTGTGGGTGTTTACTACAGACCACCGAACCAGGAGGAAGCTACTGACAAGACCTTCTACAGGCAGATAGAAGCAGCCTCATCATCCAGTGCCCTTGTGCTCATGGGTGACTTCAACCACTCTGATATTAGTTGGAAAGATCACACAGCCAAGCACAAACAGTCCAACAGGTTCCTGCAGAACACTGATGACAACTTTCTCCTGCAGTAGTTGAAGAACCAACAAGGAGAAGTGCAATGCTGGACCCTGGCATTAACAACGAAAGAAGGACTGGTTGTAGATGTCAAGACTGGGGATAATCTTGGTTGCAGTGACCATGACATGTTAGAATTTAGTATCAACTGACAAAGAAGCAGGGTGATAAGTAAAATTTCAACCCTGGACTTTAAAAGGGCCAACTTTCCCCTCTTCAAGACTCAGAAATATCCAGTGGACTAGGGCTCTGGACTAGGGCTCTGGCCCAAGAGAGTTGGTTAATATTCAAACATTACCTCCTCCAAGCTCAGGAGAAATGTATTCCCTTGAAAAAAAAATCAAGTAAGGCAAGCAGAAGACCTGCATAGATAAGCAAGGAACTCTTAGGTAAACTCAAAAAGGAGGTTTACAATATGTGGGAAAAAAGGACTAGACTATTGGGAGGATTATAGAGACATAGCCAGAGAACGTATAGATGCAACAAGGAAAGCCAAGGCCCTCCTGGAAGTGAGTCTTGCCAAAGGGGTGAAAGAGAACAAGAAGAATTTTTTTGAATACATCAATGATAAAAGGAAGAGCAGGCAAAAGGTAGGCCCAGTGCTGAATGAGAGGGGAGAAATCGTAACTGATGATGCAGAGATGGCAGAGTTGCTGAATGCCTTCTTTGCCTCGGTCTTCACTCCTAAGACCAGCCCTCAGGAACCTCAGACTGTAGAAGCAAGGGAGCAGAACTGGAGAGATGTGGACATTCCACTGGTCAGTCAGGACCAGGTTAGAGATCTCTTATACCAACTGAAGACACACAAACCCATGGGCCCTGATGGGATGCATCCACAAGTGCTGAGAGAGCTGGCTGATACTGTTGCTGAACCTCTCTCCATCATCTTTGAAAAGTCATGGAGAACAGGAGAAGTGCCTGATGACTGGAAGAAAGCAAATGTCACTCCAGTCTTCAAAAAAGGCAAGGAGGACCCAGGCAACTACAGACTAGTCAGCCTCACCTCCATCCCTGGAAAGATGATGGAGCAGCTCATCCTGGAGGGCATCTGTAATCACAGGGAATACAAGAAGGTTAGCAGGAGTAGCCAACATGGGTTTACCAAGGGGAGATCCTGCCTGACTAATCTGATAGCCTTCTATGAAGTTAGGACCAAGTGGGTAGATGAGGGAAGAGCAGGGGATGTCATATATCTTGACTTCAGTAAAGCTTTTGATACTGTCTCCCGTAACATCCTCGTAGACAAACTCAGGAGATGTGACATAGATGGTTGTTCAGTGAGGTGGATTGCAAACTGGCTCCACAAGTTCAGAGAGTCGTTGTGAGTGGCACAGAGTCAACTTGGAGGCCACAGCAAGTGGTGTCCCCCAGGGATCAGTACGGGGTCCAGTTTTGTTCAGTATCTTTATCAACAACCTGGATGAGGGCATTGAGAGTACCCTCAGCAAGTTCGCTGATGATACAAAACTGGGGGTTGGCTGACACCCCTTCAGGCTGTGCAGCCATCCAACGTGACCTGGACAGGCTGGAGAGCTGGGTGCAGGCAAACCTCATGAAGTTTAATAAGGACAAGTGCAAGGTCCTACATCTGGGGAGGAATAACAACATGCACCAGTACAGGTTTGGGGCTGCCCTGCTGGAAAGCAGCTCCACAGAGAAAGACCTTGGAGTGCTGGTGGACAGCAAGTTCTCCATGGAACAACAACGTGCTCTTGTGGCCAAGAGAGCCAATGGGATCCTGGGGTGCATCGAGAAAGGTGTGTCCAGCAGGTCTAGAGAAGTTCTTCTACCTCTCTGCTCTGCCCTGGTGAGACCACTCTCAGAATACTGTGTCCAGTTTTGGGCTCCCCAGTTCAAGAGAGAGAGACCTGCTGGAGAGAATCCAACGGAGAGCCATGAGGATGATTAGGGGACTTGAGCATCTCCCCTATGAAGAGAGACTGAGATCCTTGGGGCTGTTTAGTCTTGAGAAAAGAAGACTGAGAGGGGATCTGATCAATGTCTATAAATATCTGAGTGGTGGGCAACAAATGGAGGGGGCCAGGCTCTTCTCAGGGGTTCGCAGTGACGGGACAAGGAACAGTGGGTTCAAACTAGAACACAGAAGGATTCTCCTCAACATGAGGAGAAACTTCTTTACAGTGAGGGATACGGAGCACTGGAACAGGCTGCCCAGGGAGGTTGTGGAATCTCCTTCTCTGGAGACTTTCAAAACCCACCTGGATGCATTCCTGTGCAGACTACCATGAGCAATCCTGCTCTGGCAGGGGGGTGGACCCAGTGATCTCTTGAGGTCCCTTCCAGCCTCTGATGTACTCTGTATGTGATATTTTAATCACAAATCCGAAGCACAGCACCATATTGGCTGCCACAGAGAAAGTTAACTCTATTTCAGGGCAGAGAAAGTACAGTCTCCACCCTTTATTCCATACATACCTGTGAGCTGGACTCCATCTTTTGTGGTGGTCACTCAGGACAGGAGGCAGTGTGTTGTATTGAGTTGTTTGGCACAGAAGTAGCACAGTTTGGGTCATGGGGCATTTGCCCTACTCTTTGCAAGGCTCATCATCTGTTGGTTTGTGTGGCTTTCTGTAGCTCAAGTCACAGGTAACAACAATGTAAACCTGTACCCATTACAGTATTACTTGGAGAAAGGAAGAAAGGTGCATCTTCTGTCTCCCAAAAATATTCCACTGTAGGTTTTAGTTTTACAAGCCTATTGCACCACTTCTCCCTCCCTTCCAACAAAAAGTCAAAACTGTCCTTAGCAAGGTCTTAAAAACTGCTTATTTTGTTCTTCAAGCAGAATTATGATAAAGAACTAAAAATGAGATAGCTTTTACAATGTGTTATACCTGTAACTTCTAATATAGGAAAGAGGAAGTCAGAAATGGAATTCCCATTCTTCTTCTTTTACTTGACATTAAAGCAGGAAGATGGTATTTGTTCTTTGAGTCAGTATGCAGAGTTATAGTATTCTGCCACAAGGTTTGACCTTGCCTCTCAACCACATTTAGTGTATATTCCTTCAGCACCTGCTATGTCATTTTACCTGCTTTTTGCATACGTACTGCACTTCTTGCATGCTGTTGTATTCCTTCATGCCTTCTACCAGTGTGGTGTTCTTTATTTGAGGGGTTTATGAATTTGCTTTGCAATTATAAGAAATAATGTAAGATCAGTGTGTTATCTCTGAAAGATGTATCCTTTTAAAAGGCATGCTTTTAAAGAAAAAATCATGTTATTCCTATTCATTACCTGAGACACAGTAGATTTACATGTCTATTGCATTACTGTCAATGTTCAGACAGTCAGATTTTTCCTTACTTAGAATGACAGGAAAACAGGAAAAATATTATAGTTTTATAAGTTTTTCCTCTTGTTCAGTGAATTACATTAGTATGCAGTGTAGCAGAACTGCTCAAGTATTCTGTTGACTTCATAGTTTGGAATTTATTTTGTATAGCCAAACTGTACTGCAACTGAGCGAGCCATTGCAAGACTTGCATCACATCCCATCTTGAAACCCAAATTTGTTGAACTTAAAGGTATGAAAATTTACATTAACTGGCTTATGACTTCTGTCGCTTACTGTTGTGTCACCTTGTTCCTGTATATTCCTGACATGAACAACAAGTATGAAAAGTAAAAGAAAACCACTAACAAAAAACTCCTGTAATTACCTTAACTAGCTGCAGTGAACCGAGTGTCACAAGTTTGTATTCATGTACATTGTTTGCAGTGTGCTTATGTGTGATGGTATTCTGTATGACATTTAAGATACAGGGTGTAGGAGAAGCAGGGTTCATAACTGGAACTCTAAAAATCTAATGGATATAGTGGAGAATCTTTAAATTTAATAGGATTGAACTGACAGATAAAAGAAGCATTACAACTGGGTTTCCAAAGTCAAGTCCTGTATATAGAACTCCTGTTCTCTCTAAACTAATTTTCTAACTAAAATTGTTGCAAAAATTGGTCAAATCCTAGTAATAATTACACAGAGTTAATAACAGACAATGTCAAATACTCATTTAATTATATGTGAGTAATGTACTCTTTGTCTGCAGTTTTTATGCACAGAGTAACACCCTAAATGAACATGATTACCAGCTGCAGATTATTTGCTGAAAGTTCACAGTTAAACTCAAGTTTAATGTTTTCAGTTGATAATTTCTTTTCCTAACTTTTGTTGATATTGGACTCTTAAGGTATTTCTTGCTCCATGTGTTCAGTAAATGACTGATAAGGACATTCAAAATATGCTTACTTAATACAACACACTTAACCTGCAAAAATGTTTATTTATTTTAATGTAACTTATGTAAACTCATGCATAGCTGCAACAAAAGGCTTTTCTTCTGCCTTTGTATAGCTGCTGTAACAGCTTTTAAGGATTCAAGAAAGAGCCCAGCCAAATCCAGTCCTTCAAAAAAGGCTACATCAGAAGAAGAGGCTAAATCAGCACAACCTTTCAATAACAATTTGGATGACCAAGCTCTTAAACTAGCTCAAAAACAGCAAGGATGTGAACACAAAACAAAGATTAGTATGAAAATAGAAACTGACAGAGTGCCTGAAGAACTTTGTGAGAGTGACTCTGAGCAACATGTGGAAATAGAGAAAGCATGTGCTCCAGAAGACTCCTCACTTCAGGCAGTACAAATTCAAGCAGTCACTCAGAGTAAGACAGGAAAGAAACATGCCTATCAAAAAAGAAAAGAAAATATGAGTGTGAACAAATTAAATGCAATAAAAGAAAGCAAGAATGATAGTAAACAGAAGCATCCTAATGAAGATGAGTACTTTGATGATAGCACTGAGGAGAGGTTTTATAACCAGTCATCAGATTCTGACAGTGACAGCAATGATGATTTCTTCATTGGCAAAGTAAAAAGAAAGAAAAAGATAGCAGCAGTTACTGATCTTTCTTCAGCAAAAGAAAAAGATAGGCTTCAGGGAGAAAAAGTTCTGAAGAAAGAAAAGAACACAGCACCTGAGACAGCACAAGATTTTATCATGGAAAAAGGAAAGCCACATGCAAAAGGAAGCAAGATAGAATCAATGTTCTGCAGTTCTTTGTCTACCTCTAATCAGAAATCTGAAAGCAGAAGAAGGTAAACCTTTTCCCCTTGTTATGTTTTCCGTTCCCTCCCATATTCCCACTGATGGAAATTGTAGCCCTTACCAAACAAGGAAAATTGCAGCCAATTACAGCTTAAAACATATTGACATAAACTACTTTTCAGTCTTCTTATGCTTTCTTATGCTCACTTACATATTTTTCATACTCACATTAGCAGTGACATATGCACAGGATTCCTGGCTAGCCCTGCATCCAAATTAAATCACTACTGAATACTTTTATTTTTATTTCTTTATTAATAAAGATATAGAAGGGGTTTCTATGTTAATGTTTGAAAAGTTGCTGCACAAGTGTTTTGGTGATGAAAATTCTTTGTGTGCAGGTGTTGGTTAACATACAAGTTTCACAAAAAATCCTAAATTCTCTTTTTATTTTTAGAAATACTAAAGACCAGGCTCTTAGAAATGGAAGAAAAGGTATGTATTACTTAATCTGGTAAAGTTATGAGTAAAAACATGGTGAGATTTTGTTGCCTCTGCAGTTTAATAGTGTTATGCTGGGTTTTGTTTCATTTCAGTTTTGTGGCACATACTGTAACAATTGTTGAGCTTTCATTTTAGACTGTGGATATTGTTTATTGTTTTCTAGCTTTGTGTATTAGAAATAACTACAATAGGGTTTGTACAGTAAAGTGCTTTTCTAGCTTTGAATATTAGAAATGCCTACAGTAGGGTTTATACAATAAAGTGCTTTTCCGTCTGCCTTCATGTTGAGAAGATAGTGTTAACCTGTGCACAGGTAAAGGTGCTGGTTTATGATACTTAACAAGTAGTCTCTCTTGTGAGTAATTCCTTCAATACCTTCCTCAATATTCTATTCAATTTATAGAGTGTGGTACCATCTTGAAAACCATACTGTGTTACATTGTTTATTGTGGAAAAAAAGGGGAGATGGTGATTAATATTTGTCTACACAAATGTTGAATGTGGTCAGTAATAATAAATCTGGACTGCAAGATGAGAAAATCTTGCTGTAAACATTCACATTAATGTCCTTCCCAAAGCTCATTAAGAAATTCTTGTCGGTATCTGCAATGCCAAGGTAATTTTAGCATATTTTTGTGAAGGTTCGTGGTGTAGTTAGCATTTTATGTTGTACTTCTTGCACAGCTCTTCTTCAAAAGGAACCACATCTCAAGAAGCAACAGTTTGCAAAAGCTGGAAGTATTAAGGGTGACAATAAGAAAGCACATTTAGAGCAGCCTCTTCATCCGTCATGGGAAGCAAGCAAGAGACGCCGGGAACAAATGTCTCAAATTACAGCATTCCAAGGGAAAAAGATCAAATTTGATGACTAGACTATATGTAAACTGAGATTTTTTTAAATCTCAGCTTTGCATCCAGTGGTATTTTCTTATGAAGTAACAAGTGCTTGTTTGAACATTTTTCTTATGCTGTCGTTTTCGTTTGCAGCCTACAAAAGGTAACTGCTAGAACTGAACCCTTTGTTAATAATGAAGATTGCTTCATTTATTCAGTGTGCAGTCTGTGGATTAATGTTGTGTGGTCTTGATTCTTAAGTCCCAGGATGCTGTGCCACCATTTATGAAATATACCTTAATGCAAACGAATGCGTTTTAGGACCATTATTTGTAGAGATTCTTTGGAACTTCTTTTTTTGGGGGTGGGGGGGGTGTGGCAGGTAAAAATGTACTTTTAGCTACATCAGGACTTGGATGTCAAAACAAAGGAGAAAATACAAAATATTGAAGTGATTATCCTATGAAACGTATCTCAGCTGTTAAAAAGAGATTCTTAAACTTGCTCAGACTTCACAGATTCATGATGTGTCAGGTAGCTGGAGAAGCCAAGTCAGTAGTATGCTTGATGTGAAAATTTCTGGTGAGCAATAAAATATTGGCCTGTTAAGTTGTGATCTTGTGTCACTTGATTATACTGCCAGTTTATACAACTGAGAGTGTCTTTAATACTGTTATCTGGGGGTGCTCCAACATGTCTGTCTTGCACTTTCTGAAAAAATGCTGAAAGACTGGAAGGTCTTTGTACACTAAGAAACATCTGACTTTCAAGTATCATTCTAAGTTTGGGTCTTCATTTAATTTGGATATGAGGTAAAGTCTTCATTGTACTTTCCTTCAAGAGCTTTTCCTACTGCTTAGTTGAAACAAGTTCTGAACTCGTAATTAAACGTTAACAGTGTTGTTTGGTAAATATAGATATACTTCATAATCTTTACAGACTCAATTACTGAGGCTGGAATAGACCTCTGAGATCATCAAGTCCAGCCTATGACTTAACATCACCACAGTGACTAGACCACATCACTAAGTGCCACATCCAATCTTTCCTTAAACACCTCCAGGGATGGCAACTCCATCACCTCCCTAGGCAGTCCATTCCAGTGTCTAATTACCCTTTCTGTGAGAAAGTGCTTCCCAATATCCAACCTAAACTTCCCCTGGCATAGCTTCAGGCCATGCCTGTCATCTTGTCACAAGTGACCTGGGAGAAGAGCCCGACCCCCACCTTACTACAACTTCAGGTAGTTGTAGAGTGTGATAAGGTCCCCGCTGAGTCTCCTCTTCTCCAGGCTAAACAACCCCAGCTCCCTCAGCCTCTCCTCATCAGACTTCCCCTCCAGTCCCTTCACCAGTCTCAATGTTCCCTGGACCTGCTCCAGCACCTCAATATCTTTCTTGAAGTGAGGGGCCCAGAACTGCACGCAGTACTTCAGATGAGGCCTCACCAGTGCTGTGTACAGGGCAGAATTACATCCCTAGTCCTACTGGCCACACTGTTCCTGATACAAGCCAAGAGGCCATTGGCCACCTGTGCCACCCGGGCATGCTGCTGGCTCATGTTCAGCCAATTGCCAACCAGTATCCCCAGGTCCCTCTCTGCCAGGCTGCTCTCCAGCCACTTATCCCCCAGTCTGTAGCACTGCAGGGATTATTGTGGCGAAGGTGTAGGACCCTGCACTTGGCCTTGTTAAATCTTATACTGTTGGTCTCAGCCCATCGACCCAGCCTGTCCAGGTCTCTGAAGTGTCTGCCTACCTACCAGCAGATCAACACTTGCCTCCAGCTTGGTGTCGCCTACAAATTTACTAACAGAAGACTTGATCCTCTCATCCAGGTCATCAGTAAAGATGCTGAACAGAACTGGGCCAAGTACTGATCCCTGGGGGACACCACTGGACACCAACTGGATGCCACACCATTCACCACCACTTTCTGTGCCCAGTCATCCAGCCAGTTTTTAACCCAGCGAAGGGTACATCTCTCCAAGCCATGGGATGACAGCTTTTCTTTTGACTGTGTCAAAAGCTTTGCTGAAGTTTAGGTAGACCACATCCACAGCCCTCTCCTTATCTACCGGGCAGGCCATCCAGTCATATAAAGAGATCAGGTTGGTCAGGCAGGACCTTCCTTTCCTAAATCCATGCTGGCTGGACTTGATCTCCTGGTTTTCTTGAACATGCCACTTAATGGCACTCAGGATGAGCTGCTCCATAACCTTGCCAGGAACTGAGGTCAAGATGAATTCAGAAGCTTGGTAATAACTGCAGTGGATATAGGACAATACACTGTAGAATTCACGTAGCATTTCTAAATCCTGAAGAATAGCCCTGCATCAGACCAAAGGTTCATCTGGCCATCTTCAACAGTCCTCAAAAAGGGGTATTTTAAGCACAGGGATAGGAGAAGCACACAGTGATACATCACAGAATGATAGGATGGTAGGGGCTGGAAGGGACCATGGGAGGCCATCTAGTCTAACCTCCCTGCTAACACAGGTACACCTATATCAGGTTGCACAGGAACATGTCCAAGTGGGTTTTGAAAATCTCCATTGAAGGAGCCCCCACAACCTCTCTGGGCAGCCTGTTCCAGTGCACCATCACCCTCAAAGAATTTTTTCCTCAAGTTCAAGTGAAGCCTCCTGTGTTCTAGTTTGTACCTGCTGCTTGTCCTGCAAGGACCACTGAAATGAGCCTAGCCCCACCCGTTAGATATTTATGTACACTGATAAGATCCCTTCTCAGTCTCTTTTTAGGGTTAAAGAGCCCCAAATCTCTCAGCCTCTCATAAGAGAAATGCGCCAGTTGATCATCCAATTTCCAGCTCATTGAGCTTCCAGTTTTGCAACTCCAGGACATCTGGTAATGTCCTGTGGTTTATTGTGTTTATTAATACTCAATGGCAGCAAAGACACAAGGGGTATTGGTGGGTTAGTAACCATGGGAGCACCTGATAATGGTCAGATAGGAATTAGGACTTCTCCCTTTAAAAACTTGGGAGGACCATTTGACCAATTGAAGTGCATTCACACGTGCAGCCTGATAAACGAACAAGAGGAGCTGGAAGCCACTCTCCATGTGGAAAACTGATATAGTGGCCATCACAGAAGTGTGGTGGAATGTCTCACACAACTAGAGTGCTGCAATAGATGTCTATAAACTCTTTGGAAGGAACAGACAAGGAAGGAGAGGTCCTGGGGTGCCCCTTGTATGTCAGGGAGCATTTTGATTGTCTTGAGGTTAATGATGGTGACAATAGCGTTGAGTGGGTTTGGGTAATAATCAGGGGGAAGGCCAACAAGGCAGGTGTGGTGGGTGTCTGTTACAGGCCACTCAGCCAGGATGAAAAGACACATAAAATATTCTGGAAGAAGTAGCACAATCACTGCTCTTGTTCTTGTGGGGGACTTCAGCTTCACTGATGTCTGCTGGAAATACAGCACAAGAGAGAAGCAGCACTCCAAGAGGTATCTAGAGAGTATGGAGGATAACTTACCAACACAGTTGGTGAGGGAGTCAGCTAGGGAAGGTGCCCTGCTGGACCTGCTGTTTGTGAACAGAGAAGAATTTGTGGGTGATGTAATGGGCAGGGGCCTTCTTGGGCACAGCCCCAGTCACAAAATTACTGAGTTCTCAGTCGTTGAAGAGGTGAAGAGAAAAGTCAGCAGAACTGCCACCTTGGACTTCCAGTAAGCAGACTTTGGCCTGTTTTGGAGACTGGTTCAGAGTCCCTTGGGAGGCAATCCTGAATGGCCAAGTAGTCTGGGAAGACTGGACACTGCTCAAGAGGGAAATCTTAAAGGCACAGGAACTGGCCCTCCCCAAGTGCTGGAACATGAGTTGGCAAGGAAGAAGGATGTCCTGGCAGAATAGAGAGGTTCGGTTCAAACTCAGGGGTAAAAAGTTCATGGTCTTTGGAAGAAGGGCTAGGACACTCAGGAAGATAACAAAGTTGTTGTGAGGCTATGCAGGGAGAAAATTAGAAGGGCCAAAGCCCAGCTGTAAATTACAGCTGTTAAAGAAAATAAATGCTTCTACAAATATATTAGCAACAAAAGGAGAGTCTTTGTCCTTTGTTGGGTGCAGGAGGGAACATAGTGGTCAAGAATAAGGAAAAAGCTGAGGTACTCAATACCTTCTTTGCCTCCATCTTTAGCAGCAGGACCTGTTGTTGTCTGGATGACCACCCTCTCACCTGGAAGGTAGGCATGGGGAGCAGAATGAGGCCCACATAATCAAAGGGTAAATGTTTAGTGCACCATGCAGACATACACAAGTCTATGGGCATGGACAGCATATACTTGAGGGTACTGAGAGAGTTGATGGAAGTGCTCACCAAGCCATTTTTCATCATTTTCTAGCAGTCCTGGTTATCTGGGGAGGTCCCAGTTGAGTGGAGACTTGGCAAGTGTAACACCTATCTACAAGAAGGTCCAGAAGGAAGATCCAGGGGACTACAGACCTGCCTCTCTTTGAGACTGTCTCCCACAGCATCCTCCTGGAGAAACTGGCTGCTTGTGGGTTGAATGAGTGGACATTTTGCTGGTTAAGAACCTGGCTGGATGGCTGGACCCAAAGAGTGGTGGTGGAGTTAAATCCAGTTGGAGGCTGGTCACAAGTCGTGTTCCTCAGAGTTCAGCATTGGGGCCATTTCTCTTTAGTACTTTTATCGATGACCTGACAAGGGAATTGAGTGCACCCTCAGTTTGCAAATGACACAAAGATTGGAGGGAGTGCTAATCTGCTTGAGGGTAGGATGGCTCTACAGAGAGACCTGGACGGACTTGAAAGTGGGCTGAGGCCATTTGTATGAGATTGAACAAAGTGAACTGCTGGGTCCTGCACTTGGGTGACATCAACCCCATGCAATGCTACAGGCTTGGGGGCAGCAGAAAAGGACCTGGGGACGTTGATTGACAGCCTCTTGAACATGAGCCAGCAGTGTTCAGGTGGCCAAGAAGGCCAACAGCACCTTGGCGTGTATCAGGCATAGTGTGTCAGCATAGGGCTAAGGAAGTGATTATGTGTCTGTACTTGGCACTGGTGAAGCCACAGCTTGAGTACTGTGTTTAGTCAACAAGAAAGACATTGAGGTCCTTGAGCAGATCCAAGATAAGGGCAACAAAGCTGGCGAAGGGTCTGGAAGACAGGTCTTACGAGGTGTGGCTAAGGTACCTAGGGTTGTTTAGTCTGAAGAAGGCTGAGGGGAGATCTTTTATGCTGTCTACAACTACCTGAAATGAGATTGTAATGAGTTGGATGTTGGTCTCTTCTCCCTAGTAACAAGTGATAGGATGAGAGGAAGTGGCCTCAAGCTGCACCAGGGGAGGTTTATATTGGATAGTAGAAGAAAGGATTCACTGAAAGGGTTATCAACACTGGGTAAGTCTCCTCAGGGAGGTGGTTCAATCTCCCTCCCTGGAGGTGTTTAAAAACTGTATAGGTGTGATACTAAGGGACATGGTTTATCACCACTTGGTGAAGTTAGGTAATGTTTGGACTCAATGATCTTACAGGTCTTTTCCAAAGAAAATGATTCCATGATTCCTTCTCTGCTCTTAAGTCCACATAAACTTGTGGAATCAAAGCTTTAAGTTGTAGAATTCTTCCCTATATATTGCACTTTCATGAAAAACAGTATTTTACTACATGTTGACAAAGAAGGCCAGCACCCCCCTGGGCTGCATTAGAGAGTATTGACAACAGAGCATTGCCCTGTACTTAGCAGCAGCAAGGCCATACCTGAACCAAATCTGGGTTCAGTTTGGGCTCCCCAGTACACAAGAGACAAGGACAGTCAAGAATGATTCCAGCAAATAGTTACCAAGATGATTAAGGGCTTAGGGTATATGACATACAAGTACAAACTGAGAACTGAGACTGTTCAGGAGAAGAGAAGGCTCAGGGAGATCTCGTCAGTGTTTATAAATACAGGGTGGCAGGGGAATGTAAAGAAGATCAAGCCAGAATGGCAGAACAAGAGGCAGTGGGCACAAAGTGGAATACAAGAAATTCTGCTTGAACAAGAAAACCCTTTTCCACGCTGAGGATGACAGAGCACTGGCACAAGTGACCAGAATGATTGTGGAGTCTTCATCCTTGGAGATACTCAGAATCTGCCTGTACACAGTCCTGAGTTGCAGTCTCAAGATGATCCTGCTTGGACAGTGGTTTGGAACTAGATGATAATCAGAGATGTCTTAATATTCTATCTACTCCTTTTGATTTTGTGTACTTTGGACTGAGTTAAGCAGTGAGTCTCTAACCAGAAGCAGCTCCACAAAGGAGTTACTGGGTATGCCTAGAATATGTAGTTAGTCACTGTGTGATAACTTCAGTCTATTCTGCTTGGGATGACATTAGAGTCAAACGGCAGCAAAAAGCTTAGGGTTTTTAATGTAATGTGACTCTGTTGCAGGTATGCCCACCTCTCTCTCCTGCAGACTTTCTATCTATGCACCAGCAGTTTCTGCCCATTCTCCCATCTTTTGTGAAGTTCCTGAAGGCTGAACGTTCTGGCTGATCCATTTTGTATTATCATCTAGGCTCATCCTTGCCCCACTCAGGTTAGGCTTTCTCTTTTGCATCCTAAACAAATGTCATCATCTGGTATTATCCTCCTGAATGGCAGTGTCACTCAGAGGAATTACAGATTCAGATAAACTTCCATTTCCCAGTGGCCCTTGTTGCTGTTATTTTCACTATACCATATAGAACAACATTTAAGGCCAGGAGCATCAAGCATGGAAATGTTTACATTTTGTAGGGAAGGATCACATTTTGTAGAAAAAGCCATGCATTTACCTGCTGTATGCAAACTTCTTTAATATTTCCAGGTGCAAATGCTAATCTTTAGTGCTTTAAATAAATAAGTAAATAGATCCTAAGTGATCCCTATGCCATCAAATGTTTGGTATGGTTCCAACAAAAGGGCAAGTAGTAGATGTCATCAACTCTAATAATGTTTTGAATGGATGGCTATCTTTGTTTTAGCAGATGAGTACGAATAAGTGAGACACATTAAAGAACAAAAAGTTAAAGACTGCAAATAGATGGGGTGGGGGGGAAAGTCTCTTTAAGAAGGATATGTTCTAATGGTGTTTTTTAACATGTGCTTAGAGATTTAGGAGCATTGGTTTATCTTGGCATTTGAGCATGCTTCTTACTGCATTCTTAGAGCAGTAATTTGTGGCTGTAGTATTCTTCCTGAAGGAAGCCTGACTTAACGAAAATATCTCCTTTTTTCATCTTTACAAACACTTCAGAGCTTATTTTAAAGAAAAGGAAAAAAGATAGCACAGACTGAACATGACTGGGAGAACAGAGATTAGGTTACTGGCATTACTTCATATTTTAATGTATTACTACTACTTTTAGCTGGTACTTACTGACACCTGAATCGCAGCCTTAATGCACTCTGTAAAAGAGTTGCAATGGTTGAAACCTGATAAGATTTTTTTTTTATCTACAACTGGGCATTTTTTTTTGTGAACGGATAAACCCAGTGAACTTGGCCTGGAGGTTGTTGATAAAGTTCACACAACACTTTCTCATTATAACAATGTAACACTTTTAGTATATACATGATTTTAACATAACTCATATCTGCAATACTGTTTAGACAGAGATGTCTCACAAAGTATAGCAAATTTATTTTTATAGTGTTATGGAAACTCATTACACTCTGTGATTATCAGATTTCAAAAACTCTTGAGAATCATGCTTTCTAGGTCAGTAACATACCACAGAAGAAACATTCTGTCGGGATACGTACTGTCAGATACTGTTAGACTGCTTCAGGTACACCATTTTTCATTTCAGATTTACTGAGAGAGTAATCTACTGATGAAACAGTCTGATTTTTCAGATTATTAGCTTAAATGTGATTTTTCTTTTAAAAAAGGGGGAAAGAAAGAAAAAATAATAAGTGTGTACTGCTGATGACATTAGTTTGAAGGTTTCCAAACAAGCACAAATAGCTCATCACTTTATGGACTGATAGATCACAAGACATAGAACTTCAATGAAAATTCAGTTACAGGAGTATTTTCGTAATTGAAAATGCTGGGGGGCCTTTCTACTTGTAAACTGGTGATAGATCATCTAGCAACACCAGTCATGTAAAAATGAAAGAGCAGAATAAAGGCATTTGCCAACTAGGAGATACTTTATTTTCAATACATTTGAATATGCTTTCGGCAATCATTGTGTGCATTTTTTACTGCATTTTTGTATCTGCATGGATTCTGAACTACACTGAGTTCTGCACTCTATGGATCACACTTTTCTCAGTGTTAAGCTCTTAGATGTACTACATAACAGTACAGGAATAATTTTAAGAAATTATAGAAACATCACAACATTGTTCATATCTGAAGCAATTCTACATTTATTTAACAAATTTTAAGATACTACATTGCTTTTGTCTCCATTTACTCAAAGGCAAGAGTGCCAGTAGTTGGTATTTAAGCGTTTGACAACCTCTTACTAGAATGAACACCCCAAAGTTTTTAATCTGTCAGTGAATGTACAAAAGATGCTTCACAACTCATTCTATTTCATCAGTTTAGCATACATACTGAAGAGACAGCAAGGACATTGTTTTGTACTCACAGAATGTAAATAACAAAGGCTATAATGGGTTTGGAGTAATTGAGAATTAAACGTGCTAGTCAGTTTTCTAGAGTATGAAGACTTTCTACCATAGACTGCTCAAATGTACTTTACACAAAAGTTAAATTTTCAGAGCAGAAACTCTGAAAGTAGTTTTTAAGTTCCTCTTCCTACAGAAACAGCCAATATGGCAAGGAAATCTTGCATCCGGATGAACCCCACTTCATCCTGTTTTGCCTTCAAGTGTTAGTAAGCCTTTGGGTAGCATGAGGTACTTTTACCATGCCTTGTAACTTTTTCTTTCTGATTTCTAACTTGTGACATTTTTTCTAAGACCATGTCATCATGACAGGGTCTTCCTCATTTTCATATAGAGGTAACAACTCTAATTGAAGCTTTTTCAGTGAGAGATGTATCTGGCCTATGCACAAAGTACAATACTTTGACAAGTACAACGCTTGAAACATTTTATTCAAGTCATTTTCACATAAACTTGCAACCATAATACCAGCATGTAACACAAGAATATGAAAGTGCAATGAAGAATACAAAGCTAGTGCCTGAATATAAATTAGAGCTCTTCAGATAAAGATGCAAAGATACTGAAATTAAAACTCTTGGAAGAAAAATTAAAGAAATAATGAACAATCTAAAAAAAAAAAAAAAAAGTTGCAAAAACAAGTGGCATTTCACTGTATCTGTAGCACTTAGTTTCATAATAAAAACTTCCCAATAACATATTCTCTCGTTTTAATTCAAGTTAAAATCTTTCAGCACCTTTTAGGATTTGGAGAAAATGAAAATGCCTAATCAGCATAAACGTGAGACACAGGATAAACCACCTTTCAATGTCTCATTTCTGAAATTCACCCTGCTGGTTTTGAATGAGTACACTGCAAACAACACATGAATTACTATAAAAAGGCACATTAGGTGTTTGCACTCATTCAAGACTAAACAGTAAACTCTGGAGCAGAGAGAAAATGAGTACACTTCTACTAACACAAAAACACAATCTATGCAGTATGTTGGTTCCATTGGTGACCAATCTGTCATTTTTGTTACACTTTTGTCTAGAAATATGCAAATAGCAAATGTATTTCAGGATTAAAAAAAAAAATATATATAACAAACCCCTCCTGTAATGAGCATGATATACTAAGTTCCTTATGTGCAATTTTTAGCTAAAGATCTGAAATGTGGGAGGTAATTGCTTCACACACATTTTTGCAATTTGGCTTTTCTAAGGAAATTTCAGACTGCAAAACAAACAAAAAAATAAAATTGTACCAGAATTCTTACAAAATTTAAATCTGATTTTGCTCCCACTGAGACCAATGCCTTTCAAAGATGGGCATAAGCCCCACATCTGGTAAAAAGGCTTCCAAAATATAATTTGCTGTATAAAATAAGCTTTTATCAAAACAAAGTTTATAAATGTTTCTCAACAGAAATGCATTTAATCCCATAAATATATTCCAGTATGAAAAAAAGTAAGTTAAGATGTCTGTCTGGGTCAAAACTGCAGAGCCATGATATTGTAAATACCAGTTGGCACTCCCCTATTTAGAACTACTTTTACACATGCTACATAATAATACTCTTCTACTGCATTGTGATTTACTGTAGTTACACAGGGGAAGCAAAAGTCACATTCCTTCATTTTTTTTAATCCTAAAATTCCTTGTTTTTCTAAATATTGTTCTTGTTATCTTCTGCAATTTTTGTGCTATTGTACATCACTGTCATGTTGCTTAATACACATTTCAAAACAAATATAATACTTTGCTACGGAAAAAAAAGCTACATTTTTGTAGCCACAATATCCCCAATATTCAAAGTTACGGCGTTCAACATCTGTCTGAACCAGGCCATTCCCACTGAAAGGGCTAAGTCCAGGATTACAAATAGCTCCACCTACGCAGATGCTCACGGTCCTCAGGCTCCTTGCTGACTTCAGCAGAGTTCTGCAAGTAGTTTGGGTATAGACTTGTGAGCAGGTTAGTGCCTTGTAATATGAGGGATAAACCAAATTTCTGTGGCTGCTCTGTGTCCAGTTAGTGCTCTTATCTCACATTCAGCATCAGGCACAATGAGGTACGAGCTCACAACCTCTTACCAGGAAGCAGCCCATGCCCACAGCCTAGCTTCCATTACAGTAGCTTTTGTGTCCACTGCCCAAGCTACTATCAGGACTTTCACCCCAGTTTTGACCTAAGTCTATAGAAAGGTGAATGCACTTGCACGCCTTAATACCTCCTACTCTCTCTTTGGTCTGAGATTTCAGACTTTAAACAGACCCTCATTTTTGCAGACATATGTAATAAACGGATTTCTAATAAATTTAGCATCCAAATTTTGTTTATTTCCCACACTGGTAACTGATGACTAAAATGGATGTCTCAGCAAACAAAAATGGACCTGCAGCTATAAATGATATTCACTCTGCACCTACTCCCAATGTTGGGTAATAATCACTCAGTTGCTGATTCTTAGATTCTTTTAAAGTATACATGCTACTTGTGTAAATTTGTAATCAAGTTGATGGAAATACTTTATAATCATGAGATAAGATTAATTATGTGTGGTAAAGAACAAACTGATCCTTAAAGGACATTATGATAATTCATTAAACTTCCTAATTAAATCCATGGGTTCTATTGCATGAAACACTTCCAAATACTGCTTGAAGTACTCTCAATAGTGATAATAAAACCTCTCCATACTCCTCAGGTATTTCATTTTTTAACTATACTGAATAGCATATGCATTTTTTAAAGATATCAAGCTTTCTATGTTTCATTAGGTGTTTCAAACTGCCAATTAAACTTGACCAATACCGGTACCAGTACCAATACCAATATCAGTATTTCTAGGTCCCTTTCTTTTAAATGTAGATCTTCATTTTACATAATCAGAAATCTTCTGAAAAAAAAAATCAAAAACACCAGATCCCCTTGTGATACGTTATTTCACAGCTTAAACACAAAGTCACAGCTACTGTAGTTTACAGCAGGGTGCACTAAAAAAGCAAAATAATCTGGGGAGGGGAGGAAGAGTGGTGTACTCAGCACCAGTTAAGCAGTTCAGCAGAAACTTTAATTTGGGCTGGAATTTTTTCCCTTTAAACAATGTTGTATTTGATTCCTGAAGAGCCTAAATAAAAGTGTTAAATACATTGACTTTTGTTCTTTATATGTAGTATGTTTCCAGCTTCATTGTTTGAATACTGAGATACACATTTTCAAAGTCAAATACAGTACTTAAGGGGGAAACGGGTACTAGGCTTTTTCACAATAGAAATCCTTTGTTAGATGTTCTAACCTACTTTTGTTTGTGGTGCCACCTGAGTTAAATGCCTGTATTGTTTTGATGGGTAACCTGTTTAAGGTTTCACACACATGACTGCATCAGGGACTCATCATTTCCAAGAGCCCTTTTTTTTACAGGTATTTATGTTTATCCACACATTAAGTTTACAGAAGTCTTTAAAAAGCCCCACCTGGAAAAACATCAACATGGAAAGGTGGGTATTTAAATTTGCTTCTGCAGATGACAGGTTTCTATCAAAACCTCACCTGGTTTTTTTTATACTTCAGAAAATGGAAAAACTTCTAAGGTATTAACAATGTAAATGGAACTTTTCTTGCAGGGGTATAACATACATATACATATATATACACACACATATATATACATATATATGTATATACACACACATATATATATACATGTATGTGTGTGTATATATGTGTGTATGTGTATGTATATATATATATACACACACACATATATATGTATGTATCTATATGAATATATATGTGTATTTCTCTGATATGTTTATATCCCTTGAAAACTGAACGTACTTTTCTCATTCATATCAACATGTCCTAGCAAGTTTTACTTTAATGGTACTGTAGCATTACCCTTAAGCTGGTTTTCATTCTGGTGTTTTCTGAGATAGCTGACACTAGTACTTTCTATTGCATTTTATTGAATTCATTTTACATAAATTTTTGCTACCTTCTAAAATATGTTCAACTCATTCACCAGTAATATTCCCACTGAAGTCTATTATCACCTAAACTCCAAATTTCCAGGAGTTAAGAAATGCTCCTATTTTTATGAATGAATTAGATTTCAAAATCTATAGTATCTGTGCATGAATAACCAGTTCCACACATTTCAATAGTAATAGAAGCAATGCCAATTTAAATATTCAAAATCCAGTTACAGATATGGTTGAGAAGCTGCTGAAGTGCTTCAAAATCACATAAGGTGTGTGGGTGTATGAGTGTATGTTCTGTAGTTTTGTTTCTATAGTGTTTACATCCTATTGAAGTTTATATAATGATACTTCAGTTCAAAACATTTGGCAATGTCTCATCCATTTTCTTGCATCTTTCTCAGTATCTGTCCAAAGAAAAGAAACAAGGTTATGCATATGACTAAACAGATAAAAAAAAAGTATTTGCTAATTATCCTTTTGTCATCTTGAAGATACAGGTCCACAAACAATACAGGAAATTTTGTTTCCTCATCCTGCATGAATGTATTTACTTGACAACAATTACAGAGGCAAGATGGGAAAACTAAAAGTTAAAGGCTGAAGCATGAAATGTGAATGTGAGCAGAAACAGTGGTCCCAGAAGTGCCAGTTAGTTTCCCTTTTAGAGGGAAATGCTTTAAAAGCCCTTGCCACAGGTCTGCCAGAAAAAATCACTCATGAGCTGCAAGAAGCTTGTTCTTTTCTTCCATCTCTTGCCAGTCTGACCACCACACAGTGAAACAAATAGAGGACTTTGCTGAAGCCACTGAACTCATCGCATTTATGACCAAAGTCTGATTATAAATACAGACTTCCACACTGGTGTGAAACAATGATTCTTGTTTTAACCTCATTTAACTACTAACTTCCTAATACAAAGTAAGGAATATTTTAAGCACCAGTTAAGCACTAGTCACATGCCTTCAGTATGTTTTTTTCACTGATGCTGTTAGAGCAGACCATTTATCTTACTTTTCATATACTGCTATGGAATCTATCTCAGAGCTACCCCTATACAACATTAACACTCACTTCTTATGCAATCCAAATGAAACTACTTGATAAATATTTTGTTTAAGCAATGAATATATTATCCTGAGAACTGCTTACCTCTCTGTTACAGACAACTGCTTCCTCTTAGTGAATGTGTTTCACATAGATTAAGCTACAATAGATCTACTGTGAGAACATTAATTAAACGTATTTGCTTTTTTGGAGGGGGGAAAAAAAAGAAAAGGGTTAATTATGGCATTGCTTAAGCTTGTAAACTACCAAACTGTCAATGGAAAGAACTGTCTGGAAGAACAGTTCCAGGGAGAATGGCTGCTGTGTCAGCAACATCAGCACAGTAACATGTATGTGTGGGATTTTGCAGAATGTCTTAACTGCTCTGGAACTGCTCAGCAGTTCTGTGTGGATGCTACAAATGGGTATTGAATAAGCACAGAAAGGTTTTAGTGCAAATACAAAGAAGGTGTGAGCCAGAGGCAGTTATCTAGCAGCAATTTTGAAAGCGCTACGTATCGCTATGTATCCTCATGACACAACTGCAAGAGCAAAATTCTAACTTAGGATTGTTTTTCAAGCCTAAGTAATTTTTAAAAATCAGTGCTAGCCTTATGGAAACATTTTAATTAACAAAGGTCAGGATTAGAAGGCTATGCATTTATCAACAGTGAAGCAACTGTTCACATCGTTCCTGCCAAACAAAGACCTTTGAAAAGTACCATGTGAATTCACACGCTAGATCCTGAAACCCAGGAAACAACAAACCAAAGAAATTGGTTTCACTAGACTTAATGGTGGGAAGTTATTTTTTCAATTAAAAGTAAATCTTTAAAGAAAGCTAAAAGCAAGCTTTATAAATCTATTTGTCAACCTTAGCATTACAAATACAAAACAGTTGCAAAGACAAAGGAATGTACTCACGGTGAAATTGTACAGCCAGATGCATATGCGTGGTGTCCTGTATAGCGTATATCGCAGCGTACTATATTGTTGGAGTAATCAGATTCAGGCACCAAATAGCTGGGGTTTACACTCACCTTAAGGGGAGAAAGCACAGTGTGGTCTACTGCCAGGTTTGAGCTGTAGCTTGCTTTCAAAAGGACACATGAATATGACTCACTTCTTTATAAAAACAATGAAGAAACCCCGAGCACACATGCCACCCCACCCCAATATCAACACCCTTACCTTTAGAATATAATTTCCAGGTTTTACATCTGTAATATCAATCCATTGGCAATCTATATCGGCATTGTAAGTGTCATAGCAGCCAGGGCTCAGTCCCTTAAAAATGCAGTTAAGATGGAAGTCAAAAACCAGTAGGAATAGTTACACAAAAAATACTTAGAATGAAGTTTACTTAAATATCACGTTTCACTAACAAAATTACCTCAGGAAAAGAGGCTTATTTTTCTTGGCATTTTATTTGAATATCTGAACTAGAACACATAAGCCTAACATCACTCTTATAGACAGCACTGTATTACTACTACTTAAGAAACATCTACATTACTGGCAGTCAGTCATCCATGAGGTATCTGTATTTCATCAGTATTTTATTATTGTTTGTTACAGAAACCTTTCTATGTAGACATTATTGATGTTGTTACTCCCTGTTCTTTATAAAGGGTGGGAATACAATCAAAACTGACCAAAGACTGACCCTAAATATCTGTAAAGCTCAAGGAAATAGCTTCTGAGGTCCTTGAGTATGAACTGTCCCTACTCTTAGGAACGATGCAAATTTTGTGCTATAGATGTACTCTGCCACTGACACTGAGTTTTGCATGGAAATGGCATCTTTTCAGGCAAAGAGTGACAGAACAATCTTAGAGAACTGAAAATGTAGCCTTCCTTCCAGACAACTCTTTTCTGAAAACTTCTTAGCTGTTGGAAATATAAGAACAAACCTCCAAATATTGATATATTGGTGGTTCAGATCTGGTGACTTCAACTGTGACTGATACTGATTGCTCTAGGCAAAGCTCATCTGTTCTGGCAACACACAAAGTACACAAAACCCAGATCCTGCAGGAATTCCCTCTTGACCCAAGTGGTGATCATCTCAAACTCTCGCACGTATGTGCCAAGTCTGAGGCTGGCGGAAAGTTTTACACTCCAATTGCAAACCCTGAAATATGGGCTTCCAGTGGAAATGCTGACACAGCCATGATTCTAGTGACACAAATACTCCAGCTGTAAAATATATACGTTGCTTAGCTAGATGTCATAGTCTACAGAAGGAGAAAGATACTTACAAAACCTCTTCAAAGTCTTTATGTATTGCAGATCATTCATTATATTTAAAACATAAATGTGGACACGCCAGCCAGTGAAGCACAGCTGTCATTTCTCTGTGATAAAATAACTACCTCCTAGATTAAACACTGCAGAATAAGGGATAGAAGTTTACGTATAAACACGGCCATATTGAGTTAAACCACAGATCCATCAAGCTCAGTGTCATGTCTGAGAGTAGTCAGCAGCAGATGCTTAAGAAAAGAATGTAAGAAATGAGATGTATAGTGTCCCTTTATGCAGGCAAATTCCTTCCAGCAGGCATTTAACTGTATTTAAGACATGCAGTACCATCAGAGTTTTGTAAGTAATAGCCTCCATTAATTTGTCTACATTTTTTGAACCCATGTATTTTTGATCTCTGCAATATTCGATGCCAAGGAATGTAATACTTTACTCACATGTCAAAAGAGCACTCTTGTCTGTTCTAAAGCTGTTGTCTGACAGTTCTTTTGGATATCCCTAAGTTCTTGTACTGTGAGAAACAGTCAGTATCAACAGCTTCCTCTTCCCATTATTTCTGGTCTTACAAATGGAGTATCTATGAAACTTCTTTATGAGGTAGCCTGGTACTGATGACTGCTGGTTATCCTTGCTCCAAAGGTTTGTCAGTTTTGGGGTTTGATCTATCTTATTGCAGTTTTGAGAGATCATGACCAGAAATCCACACATACTCAGTGTAGGAATTGATGATGAATTTGTGTAATACAGAATGGTATAATCCCTATCTATTCCCGGAACAAGCCCTAACCCCTCACTTGACATTTACATATCATGATGTTTTTAACAGCCTTAGTTCTCCTTATACACACATAAAACTCTGCTCTAAGCTTTCTGTGTTGGACTGCCAGCTGGTAGCTATAGGTAGAAAGGGAATTCAGGACCCTGCAGTCTCCTGCTCTGCGGGGGAGAAAATACGAGCTGTGAACTCTGGGACCAACCAAGGACATCACCAAGCAGTTTAGGGGAGGATGAACAGCAGTAATTACTCCTTTACTGAGTTTGCTTTACCTGCCTTTATAAGGAGAAGAACTTGTGGTATGTTTTAATATAGTTCAGTTACCAGTGTCAGGCTAATGAGTGTCCCTGCATTGTAACGACACCTGGACAGCTGGCAGCACCCAAGTAAATTGCAAGCCTCCACACTGCTTTTCGTTGATTCTGTGGTGGAGAATTTCACAGCTGGTTAGGGCATTAGATGATTGGTAGAAAAACTGTCCAAAGATTTAGAGAGGGAAAAGAAATTTGGTTGTCTCTGACCAACCCTCACCTGCGTATGCGCTGTACATGCGTACCGTCTGTAATATCCATAATCACAGGAGGTATCTTCAAGACAGAAACTTGCTTTGTGTCCTTCAGCAACTCTTCTGTGTGAGCTTGCATCCAGCAAGTCATAGTGGCTGAATTCATCCATGCTGTGATAATGTCTGTTAAACCATGCATATATTATTAAAGATGCAACAGATCCCATCAATTAAAAAAAAATAGATTGTAATTTGTAAAAGGAAAGGCTGCATTAGCAGCACTGTTCTTTCCAAAATTTCCTGTTTCAGGTCCTTTCCAGTATCAAAAGCAAGTATCAGGTAGTTTGTATTTTAATTGTACATCTCTCAACCACCTTCAGCCAGAGTTTCACTAGGAATTCTTACCTTACATACTATCAGTTCTGGGGAAGTTTGTTCCTTGCTAACAGTTTGCTTTAACATTTTTCCAAGGTTCTTAATCAATGGAACATATTCATTAACATTAATGAAAACAAAATCTTCAAAAGAAAATCAGCTTCTGTGTACTGGAAATGCAGATCTTGTCTGATATCAACAATTTTTGTGGTCTGTACTTAGTACATACACTACCATATTGTTTCAAAACTATGTATTTCTTTTGAAAATGCACAGTCAGAGTTCTAGCTCTTACTGTGGTCTTAAACACCTACTATTCTTGTAATTTCACTTCTTCCAGACAGAGAAAAATAAACTTGTATAATCTACTTCGTGCAGCATTTGGCTCCTGATACTTACGTATTTATGTTACTGATGAATGCTTTCAGATCAAGAGGTATATGAAAAAAGATATAATTAAACAGAATTCAAATGTGTTCTTAAAATGAAGAAGAGCACAAAAGTCTCACAAGCATGTTTGTCAAGAACACTAAAGCTGGTCCACAGATGATGATGACTAACAGTGATGTCTGATGGCAGTTGGCAGTTACAGTTCATTTCTAAATGAACTTGTTTCACTGTCATGGAAATGATCACAAGAAATGCCTTTTGTTTTTCCTTATAGGCAATGCATTTTCTGTCCAAGAACTGAATCAACACCAGTGACACTTTGCATCTGGATAGTGATAGTTGGGCCATCATGGCAGAGTAAGAAATTGTTTCTACAGAGGGAAGATTTCAATAGCTCTCTAGCAATCTTTATCAATCTTTTTTCAGCACCAGAGGTGGGGTTTTTCTTTCAGTGGTGTTTTTTTTCCGGGGTGAAAACTACAGCATTTACAGAAAATTTTTATTGTTGCTGTTCATTTGGTTTAGCTTTAGCTTTTTGATCCTTAACTAGTAGTGTTAAGTCTTTTTGTGAAATAATTTCTTCTAATGATACTGAGTTTTCATTCAAAGTTTAAAGCCTCTGAAGCTAGAGAGAAATTTTTTATTTACTCCAGAGGACTTCAGACCAAACCCACATATTTTTTTTAAAGGAGTAATACTAAGTTACCACTTATGTATCTGTAACAGCAGAACTGCATTTTAAGTAAGGTGAAATTAAGGTAAGCTCTCTAATATTTACAATTGGTCTTGCTATGAAATAGTGAAAATTGGAACAAACCTGCAAATTGTTGCATGTGAATTTTCTGAAAAGTTATCAGTTTGCAGCATTACCTACTCCCAAAATGCTGGAAATGTTCAATTACATCTGCCTTGACATGTTTCTAGCACTTTTACAACTTCAGGAACAATACTACTATGTGAAAGCATCATATCATAAGGTTATTAATAATGGTATTGGTCAACCTAGTGTCCTCTTTTTTCCATTCTGACCACCCCACTCCTTGTCAAGAATTACCCATGAAATTCAAGGCAAGACATACGGGTCAGTATTTACAATGCACAGTTTAGGGCCTCCACAGTTATTTTAACGACTGGGACTTTTATTTATTGGTTCCACATAAATGCAACTGGGCTATAACCTAATAACCTGTGTAAAACATACCTAAAGGGAGAAGGTGCTACTGTCAAAACTGATTTGAGACAACTATTTATAACGAATTTACAAGAGTTTTACACTTAAAGGTAAGCTTCATATCCATTTTGGTTTCATGTGGCTATATAAAGTGCAATTACCACTACAATAAAATCAATCTGGCAGTAAAAGGCTAATGTTTCCCCATGGCTTCCCCCTCTTCATTGATGTTTTCAAAAATGCCACCTTGTAAGTGATAATTTGTTAAGTGGAAAAGGTAATTAGAAGGTACCATACTGAGCACTTCACTCACTGGTGACAACTGTGCCACTCCCATGAATAACGGGGTCTGCTGGGCAGGAAATCTGATGTGCCTTGATTTTTCACTCTTTGCGGGAATCTCAGGAGTACCCGATTGTCATAGTCTCTAACATCTGCTCGATAAGCTGAACTGTAATAACATAGAAAAGAGATATAAGTACACCTAGGACACTTTATAAAAATGCTTTACATTGTCTCAGAAGCAACTGATAGCACAGATCTCTTCAGCCCCCTGCGAGGGGCTCATGAATTGGAGGTGCACAAGAATTCCACCTGGTGTGCTCACAAGCATCTGGTGTCAGGCCAAGACCTAATAAGATTCAGATCTGCTTCCAATAGTACAAACAGGAGTTTGACCACTGATTTTCTGCCTCTGTGTCTGAAGCAGATCACCACTTAGCTGTAAAACTGTACCAAAAATACCATTATTTAAGTTGCTGTTAACCAAGGTAACTCACTGTGTGTGTAAGATCACACAACAGATGTTTCCTTCTGTTGTAAAATACATGCCTCTGCCTATTTTCTCCTATTTCATATAGCTATTACAGTCTTTAAAGTACTGGAATATTTTAATCAACTGATAGCCAGTAAGAACATTTCAGTTAATCTTCACTGTCAAAGTAGTTAAAAAACATTAGTTTTATACCGTATTTTATTTTTCCAGCAAGTGAAAAAGAACATGATGCTGGAAACAGCCTGACATTAGTTAATGATGCTAGTAAATAAATAAATCAGGTTTGCATGATAATGTATCAAACAAATGGTTAAAAACAGTCCTGTTGTTTTCTTTCCAAACAAAACAGGAAAAAATCACACTTTGCCAATTGGATAGGACCTAACATCATACCAAAGCCCTTATTTCAACCCACTAAAGATTCTGAAACACTTTTCAGGGAGATTTTAGTCTTAAGAGACATTACAATGGCTAGGCCTAGCAATTAGCATGTTACAATTTTAATAGTAATGCTGGTTAAGAACAGAGTCTTTTAAAACTGAGTAGAATATAAACTGGAATAGAGGAGGCAGATGAAATCACTGGATTAAAACGTTTTTGGGTTTTTTTTACATGTCTCCATTTTGCAAAACTCAGCTATATTCAAACGAGACTGGTAATAGAAATGTGCAGTGTAACTTTTCACAAAACGTAGGTTCTTGGAATCATCTGTAGTTTGTCTAATAAGGTGGTATTGTTTTTTGGTGTGCACCACCTGCCATAGGCTGAGAAGGTTACAAACGGGGCTGTATTTCCAAGGGCCCTCCAGGCTCACTTTTGTCCGCTCTTCACCATGTCCTTAGGTGCCCTGCGATGGATGCGGAAGCACAAGAACCTGCAGCGAGCAGGCAAAAGCCGGAGCGATGCCTACCTTGCCAGGCAGTTCTCCTCGGCAGCACATCTCAAATTATACATGGACATCCTCTGAACATATGTGGACGCCTGGATGTAATAGGGATCCGGCACTAAGTCAGGGAGACCTGCAGTTCATCAAACCAACCACATAACAGCAAGATCAACCCAGGACACGTCTGCAAATGGCTGGCTTTCATCCCAGTCGTTAGGAGACATCGTTTTACTACGGACCCTTGTCCCCATTAAGTCCGTTCTCCCTTTTGCCAGTCCCTTTGGCTTTTAGCCAAGACCCCCGCAGTAGGCTTCCCGCTGTGTTCCCCGCAGCTCTCCCCGCATCTTCCCAGAGCAGCACGGACTGCTGCGCACTGACTGGGCTCCCGGCCCGCCGGGCGCCCTGCTAACGCCCGTCCCGGCAGGTTTTACCCCGAGCGAGGGTAATGGGAGGGCCGCCTTGCACCGCAATCCCGTCAGGACGCGCCGTTCTGGCGCCGGCGTGAGCGGGAACGAGCGAGGCGGTGCACCGGGACCGGGGCTGGCGGGAGGGAAGGGACGGGACGTGAAAAAGGAAGAGGGTTCTTACCATATTGGAAGTAGCCGGTTCCATAGCCGGGTCTGTACCTGCTGCCCTGGCGGGGCCTCTCATAGGTGTCGTAGTAGTTATAGTAGGGGTTATCGTCCGTGTACTTGTAAGGGTTGTAGGGGTCATCTCCTACCATGACATCTTCCCGCCCAGGTCTGAAGTTGCTGAGGGGTGGCAGGCCGCCGGCCCCGGTGCTGCTCCGGTTGCCGTCGGTGCCGGTGCCGCTGTCGGGGCTGGTGGGAGCGCTGGGGCGCGACGTCCCCGAGGTGCTGCTCCTGGCTGCCCCGGCGGAGGTGGCGGCCCCCTGGCTGTGCTGCCCAGCGGCGGCAGCGCCGCGACCACCGGAGGGAGCCTGGTAGCCCGCCTGGAACCAGTGCCGTGCGCCGGAACTCCCCCGACTGCTGGCGGCGGGCTGGGGCTGCGCGGCGGCGGTGGTGGCGCGAGAGGCGGCTCTCCGCGACAGTGTGCCGTTGTTCCGCAGCAGTAGGATGGGGCTGCCCGCCGCCTCCGCCGCTTGCCTGCGCCGGGGGGGCTGGTACTGGGAGCCGAGGCTGAGCAGGCTGTACACCTGCCCGTTGTTCTCCCACTGGATCCGCTGCCTCCAGGCGGCGGGAGGCGGCGGAGGGTCGTGGCGCGGCGGCGGCTGCTGCTGGCAGCCGGCGGGCCACAGGCAGCTCCAGTAGATGCACGCGTGGAGCTGGGCGAGCAGGAGCCCCGACGGCGCGAAATGCATCTTCTCTTTTTCTGGGTGCCGATGGAGGAGAGAAAGGGGCGAAACGGGCGAAACGGGGAGCTGGGGGAATACGGGGCTAAAGGGCGACCGGAGAGCAAAGGGGCTTCCTCCTGCCCGGGGTGGAGCGGGGATGTGTGGAGAGGCCGGGCGTGTGCGAGCTGTGCCTCTGTAAGGGTTAGGTGGGCAGCGGGGTCTCAGTCGCGGAAGCACCCGGTCGGTGCCATCGGGAAGGCTGGGACGTCGGGAAGGAAACTCAGCCCGGGGGTGGCAGCGGGAGCGGCTTTTCTTCTCCCTAGTATTTATAGGCGAGGGGATGCGAATGGGAGCCGGAGCAAACAATCAGCCTCTCATCGTCCTCCGGCCCGCGCTGGTGTCTGGAGCGAGGGAAGGAGGCGGAGGAGGAGAGACCAGGGACTTTAAACTTGCTGGCACGCTCGCAAAGTTACACAAGCCCCGCTGGCTGGGCTGGCTGCGCCCCCGCCATTTGTTCACGTAATGCGACTGGAAACGTGCGGCCCTGACAGTTTCCCCCCACGGCCGCTCCCCGCCCCCCCCGCGCGGTGGGGGACGGGGGGAGGGGGGACGAGACGGGGCGTCAAGAGCCAGCGCGGCGGCAAGGGCTCCCCATCTCCCTCCGTCCCAGCCTCCTTGCTTGACTTCTGCCTCCGCCCGCAACGCGGGCCGCGCCGAGCCTGCGGCAGGCGGGCGCGCTCAGACACACGTAGACTGCCAGAGTATGCCGTGGGGCAGCGCCAAAGTATGCAAAGGAAAAATGCTATTAGCTCATCAGCGCTGGAGAGACTAGAAACGGGGTGGCGGGGAGGGGGAAGGGGCCGCTAGCGAGAGAGGAAACATGTTTCTGGAAAATGTGCTGGCCGGCACATCTCCCAGGCCGGAGCAGCTGCTGGGGTCTTTCGTCTCGGCGCTGCGTTAACAGTCGGGTCCACTTAATGACCTCTTTACTAGGAGAAAACTTCCATCAAATAAGTTCCTGACTATTGACTTTCAGGGGTTTTGCGTATGAGTCACACAAGAAATACACTGGAGGTGCTCCTCCCGGAGTGAATTTTCACTAAAAAGTGAAATTTCACATGGGAGAAGTTTAGCCCTGTCACCAGAACCAATAAGCCTGCATCTCCCCAAAACCATGCTTGAGAAGAAGTTGTAGTTGTGGCCCAGAACTCCGTTACTGCTTTTTACAAGAGCTCACCAACGCTGTGTTTTGATAAGGCAAATCACCCAGCAAGGGAAATGAATTAAGGCCTGTGGATTTCAGCCAAACTCCTTTTGAATGTATTTTTCCAAGGGTTGTTTGCTTATGAATCCTTGCAATGGAATGGAAGAGAATGCACAAAAGTTTGGTAGTGAGGATATTTCTTAAGTGATTCCTGTCAAAGATAATCAGCCCAGGCTGGTAGTTTGTATCCTCACGAGGCAGATGGAGGGCACCTTCAAACTGCCACCAGGTTCTCCAGGTCACATTAACAGTTCACACACTAGTGGCCAGGCAGATGTTTGCCACTGCATTTTAATGTTCTTCATACAGTTTAGTCTTTTGGGGGTTTGTGGGGGGGTTGTGTGTGTGTTTGGTTTTGGTTTTTTTTTCAATTGTGGTTTATTTTAATTGCATATTACTTTAAGTGGTTCACAATAATTGAAATCCAGCAAAATGTGGTCCTGCTTTGTAACTGATTGGTCATGAATACTGATTTACACTGTCGTCCAATTAGTAGTAGTACTGTGCTTTAAAGTAGCTGTTTATGACTCCTGAAATCAGTGCTGCCCTCGGGGACATCAAAGGTAACCCCGTGGAGAGGTGGTGGGAGGCTGTGACTAGCACCTGGTACAAGCTGCTTACCAAGCCAGGTTTGCTTGCTCTGCTCTTGATCTTGGGAGACCTGTGCTGCAGACAAGTGTGCAGCCTAGTGGACTGTCTTAAGCACTGTTCACTTCCCTGCCATCACCCAAACAACCTAGAGAGTTAAAATCACTGGGAAGTCAGTTGTTAACTGCAAAAATTCCCCGTCTGGGTAACACTGAGGAGCAAAGGGCAGGGAAAGCAAAGTCGTGTTGTTTGGGTATACCCCCAGTAGCAAAGTGAGCGTTTGTTATCACAGCTAGCCAGCACCAGACTGGTGGGGAGCATCAGCTTCACTGGGCCCTCAACCAGAACCAGTAAGTGGTGTATATCCACAAGGAGGTTGTGCCTGACACTCCAGTTAGTATGCTAGGCAGCCTGCTACAGAGATGAGTGGGTTTGACCTTAGTCATCGCATTTGCAGGCTGTTCATCCCCTCTAATCTTTCTTATTGAGGGTTTGAAAATACTATTTTCCGTTTATGGATTTGCCTGGAACAATCAGTGACTAAGACTGAGTAAAATGGAAAGGCTGAAGACAGGGAAAGTACAACACTGAAGGAATGAGGTTTCTGTCTTTCTAATCTTCCTCTAAGTCTTCCTAGTGTTACAAACAGCAGATTGTTGCCCAATGTGACATTAGACAATGTTTCCACACAGTGGGATTGTAGTCATATAGTGAGAGGGGGTTGCCTGATTAAGTAATTATTTTCCATTTAAATGGAGAAAGCGTAGTTGAGGCTATCCCTGTCTGTTTATTAGCCATTCACACTGTTTCCTCTTTTTCCCCATGGCACAAATTTTATTTGTTAATTATTTTAGGTGTCATAAAAGATAAAAATAATTGTTGGCATCCCTAGAGAGTCATGTTTTTCTCTTTCATTAGGTGCCTATGTCCATGCAACTACTGTCCTCTGTTCATAGGTTGTCTAATTATACCTAGCTTTTATGTCTTTAGCCTTTCAGGATCATGAAAAAGAGTCCACCAGTATCTGTAATGAGAGGAATGGATGTAAAAATCTGAAATACCTTGAAAGTGTTGTAAACATGGCAGGTGTTCTGATTGCTTTACAAATACCTTAAAAACTGCTAAGTATGCTGATACTAAGCTTTCTCACGAGGTTAATACAGATACTGTGTAATGTCCAGCCCTGAAGTTAATGGATTGAAGTTAATGTAGTTACTTAGGCATTGGCCTACCTCTTTCTTTTTTGTCCAGAATGACAGGCATGCTTAGATCCTTGTTACACTGGATATGCTGATTTCTGTCACCTATAGAAATGAATACAGTCTATACCAACTGAGAAATTAATTTTCCCCTCACCAGAAAATGATGGTAATCAATGCAGGTATAAAGAAGTAATCACAGTAATTCCTCAAAACCTGAGATTAGGAGGTATTCTATATATATGTTTAATTGGCATATTGCAGTCCTTGTTCAGAGAGTACAAACATCACCAATGGCATGTGTAGCATTTGGAGATCTTGCGTGTACACCACTGTTAAACAACTGTTGTGAATCTCAAAAATGGGAAAAGATCAACCTGTTACTAAAAAAAAAACCAAAAAACCCCAAACAAAAAAACAGAAAGAGAGGAACCTCAAACAGAACCAAAGCTATTTGAAATTGGCATGGGTTAGTACATGTCCCAAGAAAGACATAAGGTTTTCTAATCTTAGCCTGTGAATGGGGAAGTGATTTTAAATTAAAGACAGTTTATACCAATCACATTGTTTGTTAATTTTAATGTTATTTAAAACAACAACCAAAAAAAACCCCAACTCTGTTGTTATAGGGTGGCTAACTTGTGTTCTTGTTTATTGTTAAACTGGAAGGCTTTGGTAGAGTCACATACATGAGGCAAGAAATACAAATACTTTTATAAATTCGTAACATGAAACTAGGCAAACTTAGATGGGTTAAGTGTATTTCTTTGAAGCTGGTAGTTATTTAGTTATTTGGGATCAAAGGGTTGGTTATCAAGGAGTTGCTCTGAGGAAATGCTTGAAAAGGAGTGATTGGATTCAGCTTTCTGTATCTGAAAAAAATGTTTGCTCATCTGAATTATGCTCAAATAGACAACTTTATTTTTCTGCTTTGCATAAACACTAGGCTGCAAGTAGATTATTCAAGCTCATCTTGTTTTGCAGATCATACTTATAATATTTTAAATACCTTGTAGTTCTTTGCAGTCAGATATTCAACACTGGTGAATTTTGTTGCACATTAGAACACTGTGGATTTTTCTGAAGCACATTTTACAGCAGGTGTAGGTGTCTTTGTTTAAAGACTCACTTGTCAGTGCATTGGATTCAGAGATTTCTAATAATAATGAATTGTCCTGAACAGCTGGAATTAAGATGTTCTTTACAGTAGAACTTCACTATAAACTAAGAATGCATAAGTATTTTCAGACTCAGGCCTGCAGTGAGATTATTTTTTTCTAACAGTGAGATTATTTTTTTCTAATTAGAGACCAGGTTTATAGGCTTTTTCGGACATCAGTAGTCTTTGGAGGAGACTGTAAGAATTTGTTTTCACAAAAGTTAATCTTTTAGTTAAATTTAGCCACCATTTATAGGTCTGATTTTGAAATCTTTAATCATGCAGATTCCTGCAACCATAAGAAATGAAAAAATTAACTTCATCCTTTTTTTCCTTCTCTGAATTTATAAAGGATCACTGAGATTTTTGTTGCTTCATTTTGTTGAAGAAAGAAAATCATTATCATTTTGTTAGTAGGTAATCACTTTAATTCAGAATTATTAGCCAAAATGCCACCTGGCTGCTTATCTAATAAATTTTGAGTTTATTTGTCCACATTACAAAACTAGTTTGTAGTTACTTTGTTTTGTACAGTTTGGGTAGAGTTACTGAACTGCACATATCTATGCCTGATGAAGGCAATTAAGTATACTTGTCTGCCTCTACAGGATCTGACAGCTACAGGATGTCAGATAGCTGCTCTTTTCTTGCATGAGGTGTTAAGACAAAAGCCTTCTGATGTCAGTGGATGTTTTTCAAATCATCATTTTGCAATGAGGTTTTACTAACGGTATTTTTTTAAGGTTAGAATGTTGATGTGTTGATAAAGCAAAATATGAATGGTTTCACAACATGCCATTGCATGATTTCTTACTTGAACCTAGATTTTCATTAAACACAGAACTCCCCCCTTCTTGAATTTATAATGTGTTTCATCTCTGAATATTGTTTTCTAACTTTTCTATGTCATGAAAGATAATGGCAGGGACCGGGAGGAAGAACTGCCCATCATAAGTGAAGATCAGGTTCGTGATCACCTAAAGAACCTGAAAGTGTTCAAGTGCATGGGACCCGACGGGATACACCCATGGGTACTGAGAGAACTGGCAGTCTGGGGAAGTTCCTACTGACTGGAAAAGGGGAAACATAACTCCCATTTTCTAAAAGAAGGAAGAACCAGGGAACTGACTGACGGGCCAGTCAGTCTCAACTCTGTGCCTGGTGAGATCATGGAGCAGATCCTCCTGGAGGCACTACTGAGACAGAAGAATAGTGAAGAGGTGATTTGGTACAGTCAGCATGGCTTCACCAAGGGCAAATCCTGCCTGACAAACCTGGTGGCCTTCTATGAACAAGTGACAACATTAATAGATGAGGGGAGAGCAACTGATGTCATTTACCAGGACCTGAGCAAAGCCTTTGACACTGTCCCACACCACATCCTGGTCTCCAAACTGGTGACACATGGGTTTGATGGGTGGACCACGAGATGGACAAAGAACTGGTTTGATGGCTGCACCCAAAGAGTGGCTGTCAATGGCTCCATGTCCCAGTGGAGGCCAGTGACAAGCGGAGTCCCTCAGGGATCAGTCCTGGGACCAGTCTTGTTCAACGTCTTTGTTGGTGCCATGGACAGTGGCATTGAGTGCACCCTCAGCAAGTTTGCTGATGACACCAAGCTGTGTGGTGCAGCAGACACGCTAGAGGGAAGGGATGGCATCCAGAGGGACCTTGACAGGCTGGAGAGGTGGGCACAAGCCAACCTCATGAGGTTCAACAAGACCAAGTGCAAGGTCCTGCATGTGGGTCAAGGCAATCCCAAGCACAAATACAGACTGGGCAGTGACTGGCTGGAAAGCAGCCCTGAGGAGGGGGACTTGGGGGTGCTGGTGGATGAGAAGCTCAACATGAGCTGTCAATGTGCACTTGCAGCCCAGAAAGCCAACCAGATCCTGGGCTGCAGCAAGAGAAGCATGGCCAGCAGGTCAAGGGAGGTGATTCTCCCCCTCTTCTCAGCTCTGGTGAGACCCCACCTGGAGTAATGCATCCAGTTCTGGAGCCCCTATTACAAGAGGGATATGGACATGCTGGAACGTATCCAGAGAAGGGCCATGACGATGCTCAGAGGGCTGGAGCACTTCTCCTATGAGGAGAGCCTGAGAGAGTTGGGGCTGTTCAGTCTGGAGAAGAGAAGGCTCCGAGGTGACCTTATTGTGGCTTTCCAGTATCTGAAGGGGGCCTACAAGAAAGCTGGGGAGGGACTTTTTAGGATATCAGGTAGTGATAGGACTAGGGGGAATGGAATAAAGCTGGAAGTGGGGAGATTCAGGCTGGACATGAAGAAGAAGTTCTTCCACCATAAGAGTGGTGAGAGCCTGGAATGGGTTGCCCAGGGAGGTGGTTGAGGCCCATCCCTGGAGGTGTTTAAGGCCAGGCTGGATGAGGCTCTGGCCAGCCTGATCTGGTGTCCCTGCCCATGGCAGGGGGGTTGGAACTAGATGATCCTTGTGGTGCCTTCTAACCCTGACTGATTCTATGATCCTATGATTTTCTGTTTGTTTTTTTGTTGGTCTCATGGAGGTTTCTGTAACAAGTGAGATTTCTGAAAGAGTGAGATGAATAGGCAGCTACTTATTTGAAAATCCACCAGAGTTACTGCTTCATTTCTACATCAGCATACGTAGTGAAAGCTTTCCTGTTTTCTTTGAAGTATTCATTGCAATGGTATGCAAAACCTATCAGTAACACAAGCCAGGTGTGCCTGATTTGATTTCAGTTAGTTGTCTGACAACACATACAAAGGAATGAAAATCCAAGATACTATCTGTGCATTAATGCCTGCTTGGTTTAGCAAAGTTAATAGAACTAAAACTAGATTTGTGCAGTGCGTGTGTAAACAGTACTTTTTTTGTGATGGTTTAGGAAAACTTGAGAAGAAAATTAGTTTTTTATTGAGGCATTCACCACATGTATTTATATATATAATATACACATGAGTATATATGAGAGGAGAGAAATGGATAACATTTAAAATCCACGACTTTCCTTTTCAGCATAAAACTTCCACTAAGTGGAACACTGTCCAGCATAATATATCAGTAGATGTTTTGGAACATGATTTTAGTATGCATCCCATAAGACAGTGTGGCGGTGATCTCTCTAAAACAAAGCTAACCTTGTATAAAGTATAAATATATTACATCAATATGAATAATGTAAATATATAAATAATATATACAAAATAATATAAATTTAATATAAAATATAATATAAAATATATATGTAATATAATAGTATAAAGGAGTTCCAGACTGATTGTGTCTCATCATATCTAGATTGCTTAGTTTACAAGTAGATATAATTCCTCCTATATAACGCAATCTGAGTTTTTCTATGTAAGTGTGTAGCATCTTCATCTTCATAACTGTCCCTGAATTTGCATGTCTGTCAAAGAGACCGGTAATTTTCTTTGTGGGACTTTGATGGAAAAATACCAGAGAGGAGCCCGCTCTTCCCAAGGTGAATTTTCATAAATGATACTGGAAAATAATTCTCTGTTATACTGATAAGGTATATAGGTATATACAAAGGTATATACTAAGGCTCCATTAAAATGATAATCAGTAATGTCCTTCATAATGCAAATGTGAATGCATAAAGGGTGGGACAATGATGAAGCCAACAAAGAACTGGCAGAGGAACTCCCATAACCCTGTGACTAGAATTTTAATTGTCTGAGACTTTTTTGTTCACTGAAGAATGTGTGCTTGCTGCCCATAAAGTTAATCATATCCTGAGTTGCATAAAAAGAAGAGTGTCCAGGAGGGCAATGGAGGGCATTCTGCCCCTCCACTCTGCTGGTGAGACCACACTTGGAGTACTGTGACCAGCTCTGGGCCCACCAGTACAGGAAAGACATGGACTTGTTGGAACAGATCCAGAGGACAGACGCAAAAATGATCAGAGGGCTGGAATACCTCTCCTATGAGAAAAGGCTGAGAGAGTTGGGAGTGGTTCAGCCTGGAGAGCAGAAGGCTCCAGGAAGACTTTATTGCAGCCTTTCAGTATACAAAGGGGGTATATTGGAAAGATGAAGGGGTCTGTAGTGATAGGACAAAACACAGCAGTTTTAAATTGTAAGCAAATAGATTTACATCAGATAAAAAGAAGACATTTCTTGCAAAGAAGGAAAACACTGGAATACAATTTTCAGAGAAGCTGTGGAAGCTCCCTCTCTGAAGTGTTTGAGTTCAGGTTGGATGAGGCTTTGAGTAGCCTGGTTTAGTGAAAGATATTCATGCCTATGGCAGTGGTTTAGAACTAGATGAGGTTTAACAAGACCAACTGCTGGATCCTGCACTTTAGTCACAACAACCCGAAGCCACACTAAAGTCTTGGACAAGAGTGCCTGGAAAGCAGCCCAGTAGAAAAGGATCTGGGGGCACTGGTGGATGTCCAGCTGAACATGAGTCAGCAGTATACTCAGGTGGTCAAGAAGGCCAACGGCATCCTGGCCTGTATCAAAAACAGTCTGTCCAGCAGGATTAGGGAAGTAATTGTGCCCCTGTATTCAGCCCTGGCAAAGCCACAGCTTGACTACTGTGTTCAGTTCTGGGCACCACAGTATAAGAAAGACATTGGAGTCCTGAAGCATGTCCAGAGAAGAGCAACAAGGCTGGTGAGGGGTTTGCAGGGCATGCCGTATGAAGAATGGCTGAGGGAATTGTTGGTGTTTAGTCTGGAGAAGAGAAGGCTAAGGGGATATGTTACTGCTTTCTGAAGTTACCTGAAAGGAGGCTGTAGTGAGGCCACTGTTGGTCTCATCTCCCAAGTAACTAGCAGTAGGACAAGAGGAAATGGATGTAAGCTCTGCCAGCGGAAGCTTAGATTGAATATTAGGAAAAAAAAATCTTTACTGAAAGCGTGGTGAGGCATTGGAAGAGGCTGCCAAGGGAGGTTGTGGAGTCACCATCCCTGGAGGTGTTGAAGAAGCATGTAGATGTGGCACGTCAGTATATAGTTTAGGGGTCATAAGTATGTGGGTTACAGTTGGACTTGATGATCTTAAAGGTCATTTCTGACCTTAATAATTCTATGATTCTATGAACATTGAGGGTCACCTCCAACCCAAACAATTCTGTGATTCTATGAAAGTAGATGGATTTCCATTCCTGGAGGAAATCATCTTAGATACAACAGTGGAGATACGCCAATTTGCCTAAACTGTTCATCTGGACTGGCAAGCCCTTCTTTCTCCATGTATAACTAACTATTCTAGGAATACTGAAAAAAAAAAGTGTTGTCTAATTGAATGAGCCTTGGGAAAAACTGATTTTATTTATTTACTTTCCTTATAAGATGAAGAGAACACTAAACCTATTGAGAAATTGTTTGTTGTTCGTATTCGCATCCTGGCCAAGTACATGATCTTGGTCTCGTTATCTTTCCTCCTTAATACTCTGTGGGTTTAGTTGTGTTTTTTTTTCCAAATTGTTATGTCCTGTCTTAATTCAGATTGTAAGCTCTCCAGGGCAGGGACCATGGCTTCTTATGTACAGGCTCAGTGCTGCTCACAGTAGGGCACTGAGTCTGACTATTACTTTTGGCCACCACTGCAGTATGAAGAGCAGCACTGAATACAGAATGCTGTATTGAACAGATGCAACACTTAGAACATGTGAAAGCCCTCCTGCAGCTGTGTGTATTATGGAACAAAGTTGACACAACAATTCTGACTCAAAACACCTATGGTGGTTTTCCCTCTGGTCTAGATTTCATCATAATATTTTGTCTTACCTACCAATATTATGAACTCTTTTACTGTTCTGTCCTATAGTAGATCCTTGTTGAAAGATGTTCCTAATCTAATTCCTATTGTCATCCACAGGTAATTACCAGATTTTACTTTAGGTCTTCTTATTTCTCAGATGATTGGAAAAATTGCTTGAAGGAAAATACCATGTCATGCAGCTAGATTGAAAGGAATGTTTATAAAAAGATGCTTAAGGTATATCAGGGCAATGACTGCAATACTTGCTTTACCAACTAAGAGCAGAAGAAAAGAGATATACTTAGAAAGTGTTCGTTTGTCTTCAGTGAGCTGAAATAAAGGTTGGTGGTAGATAACTATTTTGTCACAGTGAACAGACACCACTTGGAAGCTGTCATGGTCTGAGAGTTTGATTTAATTTGGTTTATTCTATCTGAGTTGATGTCTAACACATTAATTGGGTTAAACTACATGTGTGTCATAGAATTAAAGAATCATAGAATCAACCAGGTTGGAAGAGAGCTCCAAGATCATCCAGTCCAACCGATCACCCAGGCCTAAGCAGTCAACTAGACCATAGCACTAAGTGCCTCATCCCGTCTCCTCTTGAACATCTCCAGCGATGGCGACTCCACCACCTCCCTGTGCAGCCCATTCCAATGGGCAATCACCCTCTCTGTGAAGAACTTCCTCCTAATATCCAGCCTATACGTCCCCTGGCACAACTTGAGACTGTGTCCTCTTGTTCTGCTGCTGGTTGCCTGGGAGAAGAGACCAACCCCCACCTGGCTACAACCTCCCCTCAGGTAGTTGTAGACAGCAATGAGGTCACCCCTGAGCCTCCTCTTCTCCAGGCTAAACACCCCCAGCTCCCTCAGCCTCTCCTCATAGGGTTTGTGTTCCAGGCCCCTCACCAGCTTCGTTGCCCTTCTCTGGACATGTTCCAGTACCTCAACATCTCTCTTGAATTGAGGAGCCCAGAACTGGACACAGGACTCAAGGTGTGGCCTGGCCAGGGCTGAGTACAGGGGAAGAATAACCTCCCTTGTCCTGCTGGCTACACTATCCCTGATCCAGGCCAGGATGCCATTGGCCTTCTGCTGCATTGGCACACTGCTGGCTCATGTGCAGCCTACTATCAACCAGCACCCCCAGGTCCCTTTCTGCCTGGCTGCTCTCCAGCCACTCTGTCCCCAGCCTGTAGTGCTGCTTGGGGTTGTTGAGGCTGAAGTGTAGAACCCTGCACTTAGCCTTGTTCAATCTCATCCCACTGGCCTCTGCCCATCCATCCAGCCTGTCCAGGTTCCTCTGCAGGGCCCTTCTACCCTCCAACAGATCAACACCTGCTCCTAACTGCTCCTAACTTGGTGTCATCTGCAAACTTACTGATGATGGACTCAATTCCTTCATCCACATCATCAATAAAGATATTGAACAGGATGGGGCCCAGCACTGATCCCTGGGGGACACCAACTGGATGTGGCACCATTCACCACCACTCTCTGGGCCTGGCCCTCCAGCCATTTCGGAGTGAATCTGTCCAAACCACGAGCTGCCAGCTTTGCCAGGAGCTTCTTGTGTCAGACAGTGTCAAAGGCTTTGCTGAAGTCCAGGTAGACTACATCCACAGCCTTCCCTGCATTCACCAGACAGGTAACCTGATCGTAAAAGCAGATCAGGTTGGTCAGGCCTCCTGAATCCATGCTGGCTGGGCCTGATCCCCTGACCATCATGTAGGGTCTGTGATTGTACTCAGGATGACCTGTTCCATCACTTTGCCTGGCACCGAGGTCAGGCTGACAGGTCTGTAATTTCCTGGTTCCTCCTTCAGGCCCTTTCTGTGGATGGACATCACATTGGCCAGCCTCCAGTCATCAGGGACCTCTCCAGTGAGCCAGGACTGCTGATAAATGATGGAGAGTGGCTTGGCCAGCTCATCTGCCAGCTCTCTTAGCAGCCTAGGATGGATCCCATCAGGTTCCATGGATTTGTTTGGATCCAAGTGGCTCAGCAGGTCCCTTACTGCTTCCTCCTGGATTACAGGGGGACTATACTGGTCCCTGGCTCCACCTGCCAGTTCAGGAGGCCAGTTGTCCTGCAGACAACCTGTCCCACTATTGAAGACTGAGGCAAAGAAGGTGTTAAGTACCTCTGCCTTATCCTCATCTTTTGTTACTATATTCCCCTCCACATCCAATAAGGAGTGGAGGTTGTCCTTGCCTCTTCTTTTACCATTAATATATTCATAGAAATATTTTTTATTCTCCTTTATGGCCGTGGCCAGTCTAAGTTCTAAATGGGCTTTTGCCTCTCTAATTTTTTTCCTACAAGACTTAGCAATGTCCTTAAACTCATCCTGGGATACCTCCCCTTTTTTCCAAAGGTGATACACCCTCTTTTTTTCCCTTAATTCCTTTAGAAGCTCCTTGCTCATCCAGTCCGGTTGTCTCCCTCGTCGGCTCCTCTTCCGGCACATGGGCACAACCTGTTCCTGTGCCTTCAGGAGTTCTTTCTTGAAGTAAGTCCAGCCTTCCTGGACCCCTTTGTTTTTAAGGGCTGTTTCCCAAGGAACTTTCCGAGTTAGTTCCTTGCATAAGCCAAAGTCTGCCCTTCGGAAGTCCAGGTGGAGGTTTTGGTGCTGCCCCTCCTGGTTTCACCATATATTGAAAACTCAATTATTTCATGGTCACTGGACCCCAGGCAGCCTTCGACCACCACATCTCCCAGCAGCCCTTCTCTATTTGTAAACAGCAAGTCGAGCAGGGCTGAACCCCTGGTAGGCTCACGTAACAGCTGGGATAAGAAGCTATCCTCCATACACTCCAGGAACCTTCTAGACTGCCTCTTCTCTGCAGTGTTCAATTCCCAGCAGATGTCTGGCAGGTTAAAGTCACCCACAAGAACAAGGGGAAGTGATCTTGAGGCAGCCTCCAGCTGCTTGAAGAAAATTAAATCAACCTCTTCTTCCTGATTAGGTGGTCTATAACAGACTCCAACCAGGATGTCAGGCTTGTTGGCCTTCCCCCTAATTCTTACCCATAGGGACTTAACCTGATCATCCTTAGTCTCAACCTCCATGATGTCCAGAGTCTCCCTAATATACAGGGCCACTCCTCCACCCCTTCTCCCTCTCCTGTCTCTCCTGAAGAGTCTGTAGCCCTTGATTACAGCACTCCAGTTGTGAGAGTCATCCCACCACGTTTCTGTGATGGCAACAACATCATAGTTTTCCTCCTGTACCAAGACTTCCAGCTCCTCTTGTTTGTTACCCATGCTGCGTGCATTAGTGTACATACACTTCAGCTAGGCTGCTGGGTTTGCCCCTGTCTGTGGCTTACCACCCTCAGCCTCCTTTGGTTCATCTCTAGTACTGTTGTGCTCACTCCCCTCCCCCTTCAGGCCTAGTTTAAAGCCCTTTGTACAAGCCCTGCCAGCTTGTGTGCCAAGATCTTTCTCCCCCTCTGTGACAGGTGTACCCCATCTGTTGCTAGCAGACATGGGACCATATAGAGTTCCCCAAGATCAAAGAATCCAAAATTTTGTTGGTGACACCAGCTTCTTAGCCACTTATTAATCAGGAATGTTTTCCTGTTCCTTTCAGCATTCATGCCTGCAACTAAGGGTATAGATGAAAAAATTACCTGTGCTACTACTCTACTACTTTTCCCAGTGCCTTGAAGTCCCCTTTTATTGATTTAAGACTTCTGGTATTGACCTCATCACTTCACACCTGCATAACTAGCAAGGGATAGTAATCAGAGGTCTGTACTACATTGGGCAGCCTTCTGGTAACATCCCTGACCCAGGCTCCAGGGAGGCAGCAGACTACACTGTGGGAAGGGTCTGGCCGACATATGGGGCCCTTTGTCATTTCAAAGCATTCAAAATTATCTCAGCATTAATATCTTGTAGCCAAACAGAAACTCACATGAAAACAGGTACATAATTCAGAAATGTATATACTGAGTTGTGCTAATTCCAGCTGAATACTGTAGTGGCAGAGGTGTCTGCTTCCTTTGTCTAAGGAAGTGTGTCCTCTCTTCCTCATCCTTCCAGCTGACTTGTGTTGTCTCCTGTGATATTATGTCTGGGCTATGTGACTACATCAGGTCAGGGGTTAGGGTGATGCTGCCAGTAGTGTCTACAAGTGCATATGCAATAGGATGGAGTAGATGGAGGAAAGGGAGGGAAAGAGCAGATGACAAAAAATTTGACTTCTCTGTAGCTTCAGAGGCACTGGGGAAAAGCTGTTGTTTCACACAGTGGCTGGGTTTATCTAAGTTACCTGTGTGGTGGAATGGGAGCAGGATATGAGGACATGAAATGGGGAAAACCAGGAACAATTAAACTTCTTACTTCCCTGGTAAATTGATAGGAAAACTTCCTGTATGTATTTATCTCCATAATACTATATCTAGGTACAAGTATCTTTTCCCTGCATAGCTTAAACAAAAGCTAATTCATGGATGTATGCAGATATACAGACCATCACAAACACACACAGGTAGTCTTAAGCTTTAGGAGCTTTTATAGTTCTGGCCTTGGTCCATGTCTTGCTATGGGGAATCCAATAGGAGGATTCTGTTCTGCAGAACAGAGTGTCTCGCCGGTCATAGTATCACAGATTACACCTTCTAGCACAATGAGAGGACCGTAGGGGGGTGGTGTGCACTTAGGTTTTCTGCTTTTCCTAGTGGAAGGTTGCTGTGACTGCTCTATTGAAGTCAAGCTTCATAGAGGAAGCCAGAGTTTTGGTGAAGAGGTGGGATAAATCTATAAAGCATAAGAAAGTCTTGACATGATAACGTTGTCACTGTCATGGCCCTCTTAAGCAATAAAGAGCAGATGCTACAGGGACTCCTGCAGGGCTTCTTTAGAAACTATATCAGCAGAGGAGACCCTGCAGGAAAAGAGAATCTGGACAAGCCACTTTAAGATGCTGCTTGAGGAGGTTGAAGCTTACTGATGTCTGGTTCCAGAAGCAGATGTTACCCCCACCAGACATGCAAGGAATACAGTGTGTCTGGATTCCCCTTTAAAGTTTTGTGGACAATATCAATTCTAATGAACAACTCTCATGAAAATCAGCTGAGTTACACCAAGATGGGGATTTACAGGCAAAGTAGGGCATTTAGCATCTCTATATGTGTCCTGATTTTTTTGTAAGAATGAAAATTCTTCCAGATACTGTATTTTTCACATTTTTTATTGAAGCTCTGGTTATGCATTTGTTTGCCTTAAAGTTGCAATGATTTTCAGCACAACTCTCCTGTTGTAAAACAATGGTTAAATAGAGTTTAAATTTGGCAATGTAGGAAGTAGGAGCAGAGCACACTTAAAATGCCTGAGTTAATTAAGAAGGGTATGATACTGTCTTTCTCAGCCAACCACCTGCCTTTTCATCATTACTGTACAGGTTGTTACAGGTTCATATGTGTATTT